>NC_079493.1:100503826-100621185 GCF_030052815.1 Hevea brasiliensis
TGGTGGAAGATGGCATCATTTACCATTCCGACTTCTGGAGTGATAAAAACTGTTTTTCTGGAAGCAAGCAAGACTTCCTCTTGCTTGGTTCATCTGATGCCCTTTCAAGGGAAGAAAAAGAAGAACCAGTGATCAAAAACTGTTTGTCATCACTGGAATCACGTCAGCAACCATGGTCTTACTTTCTGCCATTTTATGGGACCAATACTGAGCAGGCACCCACAATACAATAGCAAATAACCGTCTCACAATATAAACTTCTTCTAAAATTATCAAAACACTCAACAACACCACAAAGGGCAATCAACAGATGTAGTGAATTCAAAACTCACAAAATCAAAGATTAGGAACAGAGAAAAAACCAGGTACAGTAATGTTCCCAAGCCAAAACACCTGTTTGAAGGCACTGAATATTCACTCAATTTAATATTTAAACAGTAAATACAAATGCAGAATATTCACTCAAATTGATAAGGAAGAAAAGAATTGAAAAGGACCATGTGGACGATAAAGCTGAAAAATTGGGCTTAACCAACTTCTATTGCTTTCCTAATTTCCTAAAAATAAGCTTAATATATGAGAACTTTTTAATTTGTTATGATATTATCACATTTACACACAAAATTCTAATTTTCAATTCTTTAAAAAGTTTTATCAAAAATCAATCTATTTTTGTGCAAGCAAACATAAGGCTAAGTTATTCCCAGCAGCAACATAAGGTTTGAACCAACATAAAGATGTACTTAAAGAACATAAACACAAAATTTTTTTTTTTTTTGGTTCACCTTGCCAAAGTCTCATCGAAATCACACTAGCTCCATCAAACACATTGTCATTTTGGTTCTTCGAAGTGCCACATGTCAGTTATAATACACAAGCAAAGCCAAATTTAAAAAAAGTAGTATTAAAACTTTGTACGAATTGTAATAGATGGAAGAAGAGAAATTTAATTACAACAAACTATTAAAGGTTTGAGAGCATATTATAGAGCTAATATAAAAGAAGATAGTTGAGGAATAAAAATAGGAATAAAAGGCACTCAATGAGAGACATTTATAAAGACATGATAGATAGGATGCACAAGTGAGATCAAACCAAGCACTAGAGTTCTAATGAAAGAACCTTCAACTTTGAATTGCATCTCCCGAATTTTGCTCATCTTCTAATTGGTTTCCACCTTTCAATGGAATATGGACTCTATCGCTTACAGTTTGCAAGGAATCCCATGGTACATGTCACGACCCAAAATTACGAATCAGGACGGCGCATAATTTAAGTATTCTTAAATCATGCAAGCCTTATCAGAGTATCTTGAACGAATATATAGTCAATTACTAATCCCAAAAATAGACAAAATCCAAATAAATAAAATGCTGAATAAACATCATAAATATCCCATAGGTAAACTGCGGAGTCTCTACAGATTTCAAATAAAAACTTAAACTGTTCAATAAACTAAACTAATTATTAGCCCGAGAAAACATGAATTCGGGCATACCATGAGAACAAATCAAAGTCGTCCCTCTCCAGAAAATGGACTGAATATTTGGATCACCAATTCTACCGATCTGAAACGGATAGCATGGAGAAAAGCGTGGTTTGAGTTAGATGCTCAGTGAATGATAATTATAGCACACAACGGGGTAGGAACAGGCAGACGCTTGATTAATTTCACAATAAATTTTCTATTCAATAAAATTATGCTCATGCTGTCAAAATCATTAATAAAATGATTTCATAAAACATATATATAAAATAAATTCATTCAATAAAAATTTTATGGTACAGTGCACCAGGGTGATGATACCCCACATCACCAAAGGCCAGATGGTAAGCGCGCTACCAGATATCAGATACCTTCCTCCTCCTTCACAGATATCAATGCATATGATACTAATGCAAACCAAAAACTGCAATGATGCATGACTCGACAATGCAACCTAATACCGTGATAGTCCACACGGCGGGACGGATAATGAAATGCAGAATCGGGCAGTACCAATTCAAAATAGAAAATCAATTTGTACAAATCAATCAAAATCAATAAAAAATTTCAGAATAACTGATAGTGCAATTCCAATAGTGTATTTCAATAATTTCAGAGAGTCGAATAAATCAAATCAATATCAAATCAATTCAATAAAATCAAATCAATCTCAATTCAATTCAATAAAATCAAATCAATCTCAAATCAATTCAATAAAATCAAATCAATCTCAAATCAATTCAGTAACACATCGGTAAATTTTATAGTCAAATATCAATCAATATAAATACATTAAAGGCCTGTTCCCGGAATCCTAATGGGTCTAATGCAGAGATAGTTAGCAAAATCAATTATTTAATCAAAATTGAAATAAAATTTAATAATAAAATAAAACTATAGAAAATCACATATAAAATCATTGTTAAAATATTAATTTAAAATTTTATTTAATAACAAACTTAATGCTAAGAAATTTTAAAAGGGACAAAAACGGTGCCATGCACTATAATTACCACTCACCTGGAACCTCCAAAATACTAGCTAGATTCAATAAAAGAGAGACAATTTCAGCTGACAGAATAAATATTTGAATCTCCTACATACCCAAAATATAAAAGAAAAATATTAAATAATAATAAAATAAAATAATTTTAATATATATATATATATATATATATATATATATATATATATATATATATATATATATATAAACCTTGACAGACGTGGATACAAGGATTCAAATGCGTGGATACAAGGATTCAAATATATATATATATATATATATAAACCTTGGACGAAGGGATTCAAATGCGTGGACGAAGGGATTCAAATGCGTGGATACAAGGGGATTCAAATGTTTATATATATATATATATATATATATATATATATAAAACTTGGACTGACGTGGACGAACATACAATGGTTTATATATCTATATAATATATATTGAAGTTTAATTATCTAACAGTAATCATAATCAATCCAATTCAATAATAATGATTAAAGAAAAAAATAAATAAATTTCTAGGGTAGTTGTAACAAATCAATAAAAGAAAATAAAATCAAATCCATCCATTATTGAATAAAGAATGAGAATTTTTACCTTGAAAACAGAATCGAATGTGATGAATAGAGAAGGAAAAACTTAGGGATTCTCTGTTTGAGAGTATTTGATAGAAAAAGGGGGTGACAAACAGGTTTTGAGAGCAAAGTTTAGCAGAAGAGATTGATTAGGGTATATATATATTTCAAGAGTTTTATTAGGTGTAGAATGGAAATAGAATTATTATTGAACTGGGTTGTTCAGATTGCAGATATATATTTAATTTCAAAAATAATATATATATCTAAAAATAAATAAGCAGACCATCTAATAAAATATATATATATTTTTATAAATATATTAAATTATTGTTAGCTAATTAAAATACAATAATAATAAATGTATATGGGTTTTCACACCGCCCACCCACTTGAACACGGGCAATTGCTTCCGGAGTAGGGTTCCAAACCAGCAGCTGACCAACCAAATCTGAAAAAAATAGCTCACCATTCCTTGAAAATCCCAATGGCAAGCACGGGCGCATAACCTCAGGGTATGCTATGGTAAATAATTTAGTCCAAGACTCTTTAACTCCATATTCAAGCAATATCCACAACTCAACATGATGAGGAACATGGAGGGGCAGAGCAACATACTCATTCAAGGAAAAAATTGACTCAAAAGAATCGACAGGATCTGGTAGACCTGTTGTTTTGATAACCTCATTGCACAAGTCGAAAGAAACAATTACATCTTCAGGACTATGGTATCTTGTCCCCCAATGAAATGTACCATTTGCACCCTTATGGCCTCTATGATCATTAAAAAAGCCATCACGATATTTATAAGAAGGCAAAATCCAAGCATTCAAAGTGACATCAACTTTTCTCCATGTATCATCCCTTAGGCTATATATCTCCACCAGGTAATCCCATTGGGAATCAACAGATGAATATTCAAAAATCCTGAGAACTTTGCAATCACTAGTTCTTGGGTCTGAATTCTACTATTTCCAATGAAATAGAATGATGAGGAGGACGCGGAACGTTCGATTCAGGTAGGATCTTAGTTTCTGTGGTTGTAGGGTTCCATAGAACGATGTTACTCTTCAGAGTCATAAATATCATCCCATAATCCTAGCAAATTCTCAATGTAATATACATCACGGAGACAAATTAAACCATTACAGCAAGAACCCACAATGTCAATAAATGAACATTTTTCAATTATATCCTTTGGATATGGTATCTCCTGAGGAGCAGACAAATCGATTGTATCAGAGGAGAGGAAGGAAAAGCATAATATTCAAAATCCTCAGCGTTATAATCCTGAAATTTGACAAGGACACGGGGATTGGCATTCAAATCTTCAGAATCAGAATCAGAGAGTAGGTTCTTATATATATAATTAGGATCAGAAAAGAGAGCACACCAAGATTTGCAGACGCACCTGAATCTGATGAGGCATATGACGGGTAATCTGAACAAGATGTTGAGTACCAAATGTTTAGGCAGATAATCAACAGCCATGGTAGATACTAGTTTTCTTGATCAGAATGCCAAGAAAGATAGCCGAAAGAAGAGAGCGCACTTCTCACAAATATCAAATTCTTAGCCACTAGGTAAGAACACTGATTTGGAAGCTTCCAATGGTATACTGATTTGGAAGCTTCCAATTGTATAGGACATGCCATATATGGCTAAAAAAAATAAACCACTGGTGGTTGACAAACATATAATTTATTAATTAAATTATAATGACATATCTTTATATTATTTAAAAAACATGTCTAAGCTTAGTTTGAAATCTGTTAATCAAATTATTTTAAAATTAAATAATAAATATTTTATATTTTTTAAAATACATATTTAAGTTTCAAATTTGAAAATTGTTTGGCCCAATTTTTATGCTGAGGCCATCAAATTTTCATGACTTTTAATGTTGAGGTTATATTAAATTTGACTAAAATTGAGTTCAAATGTAATATAAATTTACGTGATAAAACATTTATTTTGACAATTAATTTGAATGACTATAACATGGAAAATGGATAACAAAAAAGTTATATTACGTCAAAGATTTTTTAGTATATTAACAAGATGAAAATAAAATTCAAACAACAATGTAGAGGAAAAGCTAAAATTTTAAATTTTTTTTTTATCAAATATATGTGATGATTTTCCAAAAGGGTGAGAATACGCTTTTTCCATCATAATGCTTTGAGTAACATTAGTTTGGGCTTTTCCAATCTTGAAAGTGCTAAAGAGCTGTCATATTAATCAAAGTTGGTTGAAAGCATCTCCAAAGTTTAAAATATTTGGTCACAAATCAATCACAGCATAAAGGCTTTAATGTGAATTTTTTATGTTGTTCATCCATCACACTGCTAACACTTTTACCACTAGATAACTTGCTTTTTAATTTCTAACTTATTATACCAATCATGACATTTTTGCAAGATATATATATATATATATTAGATTCATTGGAAGAGGGACTCGACGCTCAATACATCAATAGGCTATAGCCAACATTACATGGAGATTTTAGGAAAGGGTTTAGAAATAAAAAATAAAGAAAACTCATGGTTAAAACAACAAGTCTAGCTACCCAAAAAAATTGCCTCAAGTCAAATAAATTAGCTCCTAGTTGAGACAGTTTGCCCACTTGAATCGTCACCTCGAAGACCAAAGAATATTGGAGTAAAAAATGACTGAAACACCTAAAGCAAAACTCCAAGAAAAATTGTATCAAGGATCCGAGTAGTAGCAACCAAGCATTATTTGAATTAATTAAAATACAAGGTCATGAAAGTCAGAATCTCTGAGACTATGGGGAAAGAAAAGAAAAGGAAGAGATAAAGTCCAAGACTTGCCATCTCTTATGGCCAAAAGGGGTAGCCGAACGAGGAGGCTAACACTTACACGCTCAAGATGCCGTCTTCCTTCCAACCCAACAAACTAAAGACATCCTCAAAGTTAAGATCTACACCCTCACAGAAGAAGCACACCTAATACAAAAGAAACACATGCAAATTTAGATGATATCCTTTCAATTTCACATAGATCTAAAATCAAAAATCCATCAAAAACTATATACAAATCAACCCATTAGAGGGGGGCTGGATGAACTCACATTCCAAGTTCAATATCTTCTTGTGTTCCATAAACACAACTCAATTGCATTGAACAATAAAGATTTTCTTTTTTTAACTTATTCTCAAATAAAATTAGTGAAATAGGATAAAAATAAAATAAAATCCGTAATCCTTCTTTTTATTCTATCATTCATTTCCTTTCCTGATCCCAAAAGGATAAAACCTCTATTCTTAGAAAATATACAATGCTATTACTTTAGATTTTAAAGTTTATAAAATAAAAAATATTAAAGTTTTAAATTTAGAAATTAATTACAAGGTAAAAATTGTTGGCAACCATACATCTTGATTTTATTTTATAATTTTTTTTTATGACCTCTCATACTCAGTAACCACTGGTCTGATTATTTTCAGAATTGAGTTACTATTAGCCCTATATAAGGGAGCTCACCTAGTGTGATTTTTATAAACTTTTTTAAAATCTAATTATATCATTTTCTTTTCTTGATTTATTTGGTATTTTTTTTAGTTTCATATTAATTTCTCTACCTAATATTTTTTTATAAAAACATTTCCTGTATTTTTGTAAATAATAAAAATAATGAAGAGTATTTTTTGAAATTCTAGTATTCCCCCCTTCCCACTTTTAATTTTTTTTTCAACATCTTTCAATTATAGTCAATTTTTTTTTTTAATTTTTGAGAATTTTAGTTTGATTATAAATATTTACTATTTTTAGTTAACAGTAAAAATTGAAATAAATTGACAGTCAAAATTATATATAAAAAAGAAACCAACAATTAAAATTATATCATGTTAACTAATTTAAATTAATTTTGATTATAGGTTAAAAAAAACTTTTAACACCATGCTAAAAGTGTTAAAAAAGGCTATAATTATAAAAATTTGAAAAAAAAATTGTTAGTATTAATCCTTTAAATTACATATTATTATTTAATATTAATAAAATTGTTTATGAGTAAGTATTTTTATCTATATAAGTTTTTTTTAAATAAGACTTATAATAAGATTAAAATTTTAATATGTTAATTATATATTGTAAATTAAAAAAATATAAAATAATTTGATCATTTGGTAAATTCCTCCATTCATATTTTTATATTTATTAATTAATTATTATAAAAGAATAAAACATTATAAGTAAAAAATTATGCTACTGATTTAATGAATTTTTATTATTTATTAATTTATAAATATATATATATATAATGTAAATTAAAAATTAAATTATTTAAAAAAATTATATATGGTAAATATATTGATGAAAAGTTAAATTATATAATTTAAAAATACATTGTTATAATTATATATTATAGATTAATTTTATTCTTTAATATAACTCTAGATACTCGTATATTTACATAATTAAATAAAATTAAAAGATAAAAAAATCAAAACCTTTATGTTAATTATCAATTATAGTAAAAACTTTTAATTATATCAATTTAATCATGAACCTTTCCATAAGTTTTCAATTTTAATAATAAATTTAATTAAAAATAATTAACTCATCAATTGACAAAAATAATTTAAAATTTTCATTTGTTATCATTTTTAGCTGCTTCTTTTAGTTTTATTAAGATATTCAATAATTTTAATATTTTTGTTAATTTTAACAAATTTTATGTTGATAAAAAAATAATAAATGAATAACATATCTAATATTATTATCTAAATTTTTAATTTTTTTTCTCTTTTCTTTTCACTTATACTTTTAATTCACATCTTTCTCCCCATTTTGTTTCAAATTTAAGGAAAAAAAAAAAGAAAAAAAATCAAATATTTTAAAATAAAATATTGACAAATAATAAAACTAAAATAAATGTAATTACAATTTTCAAAATCATAGATAAATTAATTAAAATAATATTTTTTACCAATTTAAAAATAACTGCTAAAATTATTATAAAAGTAAAAATAATTAGCTAATATTAATAATGTATGTAAATATTTAAATTATTTTTATCAATTAAATAATACAATTAGTCTAATTTCTAAAATTAAAACTAATATCAAAGTTTGAGATTAAATTAATAAAAATAAAAGATTATACTAAAATTAAAAAAATTTATAAAGGTTTTATTTTTTTCAATCATTTAGCCATTAAATAAAAATATAAAATTTATATAAATAGATAAAAATTTGAATTGAATAAAAATTTAATTAAAATTTTAATATAATAAATAGTATAAAAACTATAAGGGTATTTTATCATGCCTATTATGCTGTAGTTACTCAGCCTGATGTATAAAAGTTATCATTATCAACGCATCAACTAACCAATATCTTGGTTATTTATTGAACTTGGGTTTTTTTAAGTGTATATATATATATAAAAAAAACAAATTTGTCTTTCTTTTTTTTTATGTAAATAAAATTAAATTATAGTTAAAGCTGAAATTGAAAGTGGAATTAAAATTAAAATCTTATTGAAGATTGATTTTAAAAATAAAATTAAGTAAAATTGAAAATTAATGTAGAATAAACACATCTAGCAAGACACGGCAAGGATTCTCATTCTAATTCAGGTTTGGATTTCATCCATAAGGTAGTAGTTGTAGAAATTGAAGATACCAAATTCCACATAACTATATATTATCGAAGAAACTAGTTGTAAGTCGTTCTTAACAGTTAATTCTTGCAAAGTCTCTCCCTCTTCGTGTTGGGTTGAAGAATCAATCTGCTGCTGTTGACGAGGCACACACCTCTCTGCATTTTGGTTCTGGCCCAATTTTTATTGAGTTGGGTTTTGGAATTGGAATCTACCACATGCACATCTCTTGAAAAATTGACTCACTTTCCTTTTCAACAATCAGAGGAGCATTTGGGGTAATGGGGATATTGACTGGTGTGTCTCGCATTCTAATGGCTTCTCAGGATCAGTTGGGACAAAGTTTGTTTTCACTCTCTCACCACAGAATACTGGCTTTAAATATTATGTTCAATATAAATTCAACTTTAAATTTAAAACTCATCTTCCATAATACGAGCATAATCATTGCTGTGAAGTGTTAAATTTAATCATTATGCCATGCAAAACAGTATGTAAAATGTGTAAAATTAGAGTACTTCATATGAGCAAAGTCATTTACATTATTAGCCAAATATATATATATATAACACCAGAAAACAACAACCAAAGTAATATAAAAAAACCAGAGGTAAATTGGAGACTTCAGCTTTAGAACAGCCAGCTTTTGTTAACTAGACGGCCAAATGATTGGCTCCTCTCCTAGCAAACTCAATTTTAACATGCTTCAGCTTTTTGGCAGGACTTATTCATGCTGAAGGAAATACAACTTCATCTCCTGTCTTGCATCCAAATACTAATTCATTCTCTGGCATCAATGAGCAGTCTTGAAATTGTTCTCCATTCCTATCAAGACAGAAATATACTTGAAATAACATCTTCTTCGGAATGGACTTTTCTTTATTGCAATGTATGATGGGTCTTGTCAGGTGGTTGAAAGCTCTTTTAATATCATCGATATTGTATTTAGCATTGTTTGGAGTAATGCCTGTTCCAATAAAAAGAATTTTAACAAGTTTTAATACTATATAAGATAAAAACAAAAATATTAAGAAAATATAGAGTAATTACTACCTGCTGTTTCCAATACTCTGAGAATATTTACTTGCTCAACCCTGTCTATTGATTTCTTGTAGAACTGGAATAGGTCCCAACCAGTGCAAATGCCATGTTTAACCCACTCATGTTCCCATAAGTCAGTATTAGACTGTTTGGCATCGAAATTTGGCCACAACTTGTTTAGCTCACTAATAATGGGAGAGTTAATCAGCTGTAAAATAATTAAAAATAAATAAATTGTTAATTTTTGAGAATTAGAACACTAAACTTTAACTTTATACATAAATACATGCACATACCTTGTTAGCATCAAAGGGAGGCCCTTCGCATTTCGTAGGATTAGGACTACGGCCACCGATATTGACAGGCCACATTCCATGGAAAGTGAAATTATCATCTTTATAAGGTTTATTACACTTGCTGGGAACACTAGATTTACAATAAGAGGGTGGCCACCAAAACACTAAATAAAAAGCATTATATGTGGTCACACTAGCAGCAATAGTAAAAATATAGAGAGTAGTGAGTACGAAGATATAAGTAGGCACCTTCATTGTTGGTTTTGAAAAGCTTATAAGTTGGTTTTGAAAAGAGAACATGATATGACTCCTTTATATAAGGAAGAAGGGATTGAGTTTTTGAGCGCGATTGCTCACAGTAGGGGAAAATAGGAATTATTTCACTCAGTACGCAAGGAGGAAGATAGTAAATATTTGTTTCGTATGCATGGTAATAGTCCTAATAAATATATGTTCCGTATGCATGGTAATAGTCCTATCCGTGTGCATAAATTTTTGGCATAAAACGAATGGCATGTGAACTTTTATAGTGAAAAGAATATCAATAGATGATATGATACTTATTAATATGTGATCCCCATGACCATTAATTGACAGGATATCTTATCTTTCCTTATAAATGTGATATCTTATGGATAGAATATCTTATTTTTCCACATATTTATGTATGGACTATGCAGGACTCAAGCTCACATGTGAAGCATTGCTCAGAATTAGAATGGCACATAATGAACATGTCCACAGAATGTTGACGAAGAGCTTTCACTTTGAAGAAATCAACAAATGTGCCAATTTCTACTTAAAAAGGCAGAAGATAGTATAGAATCTCTCAACATCATATTGAAGGCCTTGGAGATCATGGGATATATTCCATGAAAAAAAAAAAGTTATTTCTTCCTTTTAATTTTTTCAATTGTTGCGTTACTAACCAATGATTTATTAGCCTAATAGTTAATGATGAGGCGGGCTTGGAAAAGATTACAGGTTCAAACTTGAGGATTGTAAGTATACCATTTGATCTGAGGTCTTATAACTCGCTATTTGACTCCTGTGATTTTCAGGCTATTATTGGGGCTCAAGGAATGATTAATCTGGTTGACTAGCAGTTGAGATACACCACCAAACGAAAAAAAAAAAAAAAAAACTGTTGCGCTACTAGGCCAGAAAGAGAATATGTGGGAAGTTTCTCCACTTTTTATAAGACATAAACATTTGATCATTATAATACTAATCAAATAATTATTAGACAATATTATCATTTACTAAAAAAAATAGGACAATAAAAGAAAAGAACAAATAGCTTTAGAATAAATTCTTTGAATTATTTAATTTTTAAATTATAAATTTTAAAATAAAATTAAATGGTAAAAAATAATTTAATAATTTATCTTGGAAGTCATACAACTGAAATATGATGGTAACGCAATTAGAACATGACTATTATCCATATATATATATATATTATTTTCTTGTATTAGCTATTTTTTCAATATATATTTTAAAAAATAAATTATTTTTTAAAATCATAATTTGAAAATAATCACATGGACATGTATTGTGTCCTTATGAACATTAATTTTAGTCTAAATTATTAGGCCAATCAAATTATTAAAAAAACAATTTAAGAAATTAATCATTTCGCTTTAATTTCTAATGTAAAATAATTATATTCATTAGATTTTATAATTTTAATGTAATGGTTCTTCCATTCAAATTCGCTATATTTCGTCAATGAGAAGAGGAAGAAAACCCTTTTGGTTCACTCTTTCCAGTATACTTCCTTCTTTGCCTTGAGATTTTATAAGGCCATAGTCTATAAGACTATTTTTCTTTATGGGAACTTAACATTTCCAGGTTTAAAAAAGATGATTAATTAATTTGTTGTTTTTATTGATTTCAACTTCCCATTCCATACATTAGTTTAGAATTTGAAATTATTATCAACGTATCAAAACTAGCAATCTTTCAGCTAACTTTTGTGACTTGCTAAAAATAGATCTTTCACAATGCAATGCTCTCATCTCAGCAGTAAGGTTAAGGTTTTCTCAATGGTCTAATTTTTCTTAGGTATAACCCAAGTGCAAAAATCTCTCTAAAATTTAGAAGATTACTCAATATCTGCAGTCCGGACACAATACATAGCAATTGCTCAGTTTTGAATCCCTGGAAAACATGAATTCTTAACTCAAAACAGAGAAATAGCTTGAAAATAAGAGTCTTCTTGAAAGCCAATCACGGAACTTTTCAATGGACAATATATAGACTAGTTGTAACTCTATTACTGTCAATATTCATTCCATGAAGTTGGATGGTTAGGAATATGCACTTCACAGCTGGTATATTCTCAGAACTTGAAAATATCCAATGTGTCAAAGCAACTCCGTAAAGGATTCCATAAAACAGGTACTATCATCCAAATAATTTGATGTTCTTTGAACAATTTAATCTTTAAATACAGCAAACAGATGGAATTGCAATATTTACCACTTGAACTGCAAATACAAATGCAGAATATACACTCAAATTGACAAGGAAGAAAAGAACTGCAATGACCCCGCGGATTAGAAAGCTGAAAAATGGGCTTATCCAACTTTTTAAACGTTAATAACCTATTTTATTAGATTTTTAAAGACAATTAATAGCATTAAATTTAGATTTAATTGAATTATCATAAAATCAAATAACTCTTAACAAAAACTAGAAGCAGGCCCCAGTGTTGATGCAGTCAAACGGTATTGCAAATGGCTTGGGATCATACTCGAGTTAAGAAAACATTGTATCTTTTATATTGCAACAGAAACATCTTCATAATAAAACATAAAAGTAAGAAAAATACTATATATTTCCCAATATTTGTAAACTACTGTATTCATGGCTGGATGGCTTCAATAAACAAAGAGAAATGAGACATCTAACCTGGATACAACTGGTTAGGATGAGTATAATAAGGCTGGTGAATAAAATTAGTCCCAAAAAGCTGAAGTCTTGACCATTCTTAGAAGCCCAAAAGGTGCATCCAGTTAGAGAGCAAACCACAGTTAAGGTTAGAATTAGTGATTCAAGCATGACCATCACCTGTAGCAATTGGAATTAAAAAAAAAAAAAAGAAAGAAGAAGAAAGAAGAAGAAGAAGAAGAAAAAGGGACATTTTTTAAGCTACCAACAGCAAGCGAAAACTACTCCGGTAACATAATAGGCACTTTCTAACCACATAAAAATGGCACATAATTTTTGCTGGCAATAACATTTTAAGATATTAGAGTCATAAGACATAACAATGCATATCTGTTGAGTTTAATTTTGTCATTTATTCCTGCATTCATTCGCAGGGTCCCATGCCTCCAACAAATGAGGCTTATCATTTATAGCTAGCTAATATAAAAAGCAATGGCAATGCCTCACAATTAAAGGATAGTCCCTTGCACAAGGAATTTTTAGGGATTTGAGTTAGCTTGTTATTTCTGCAACCAAAGATGCAAAATTTAGAATCTATTAAAACAAAGTACGAGAGGAGAAATCCTGAAACACTTATCTTGCTGCAAGTAAAACTTGCAACTCGTGTAAATAGGGACCCATACCCAGCTACCCAGCAGAAAGGAAGAGATCATTAACAATGAAAAGTAAGAGTATAAGATCAAGAACTTGATGAGAAAGTTCATGTTAAAAAGAAAGGCAAAGAAGGAAATAAATAAATGCACAGAGCTTTATAATCTTAATTCACATTTCCTTCTGTCAATATGACTGAATTAAGCTAAAAGTTTCACCATGAATCTATCCAAAGTAACTTAGCAAACCACTTTCAATATAATTAAGATGCATAGCTATTACATAGGAATGAAGGATTACATGGGTAAGAGAAAGAATGAAGGATGGTAACAAAAATTAACAATGATTAGCGTCATGCTCACAGAGCATTGTGAAATGAAAAGCAAGTTTGAATTACTCATCCAGTTAAATTGACATCAGATAAGAGAATTCCGAACTTGACCATGTAACATTTACCTCATTCAAATGAATTTTAAGTGCAAGTATGGGATGTCGACAAAGTAACAGATACTGGGTCACCAAACAGAATCTCAATGACATGACATCCTCATAAACATAATAAAAAAAGAAAAAAAATGCCAGCATTATCCGTAAACCAAAACCAAGTTCTCTAAGCATTCTATTTGAATTCCATGAATTGCATTCAACATTTGAGCAAAATAACAAATGCCGATTGTAACATTTGGCAGATCAATTCCCTCTCTAGACTTCAATTACGATTCACCTAAGAAGTACCTTCTAAGTTCTACAACTTACAGTCAAGCCCTTAAAAGCAAAACTTAGCACGAGTATCAACATGTATATATCAAGCATAATTTCAGTTAATATAGAAAAACCAAACCAAAACAAACCAAAAAATAAGAAATTTTTTACAAATCAAACTGCACCATGAAAGAATTAGATATTTGGATCTTGGAACCTTTTGCAAGTTGGGAAGTAGCTTGCCCAGTTGCAGCAAATTCTGACTGATCACATCTGAGCAATTCCACAACCCAAGTATACTTCCAAAGGGTGTTAAAAAAGAACTCAACGAAAAACCTTGATTGTTGCTTTCAAAATGTGACTCTGGTATGGGCAAGTTTGCTTTTCAATTTAATACATAACACAGCTACCCACCAAAGGCCAGTGTCTTGCATAATAGGCACCAAAAATTGTTGGCAATGAAAGAAGTATAAGACTTAAAATGGATACCTCGTCAGGTTCATCTGATTATAACTTCAGCATCATGCTAAACTTAAGATTCAATACATTGGCAAGTCTAGATGAAAATGGAGGGAAATGACACACACGAAATATACAAATAGGCAACGGACAGACTCTAAACCTCAAAAAATATTAAGAATGATGTGTCATATTTCTAAGATATTTGCCAAATTGCAATGGGATAACAAAGGGGGAGAGAGAGAGAGGAATAAATAAGACATAAAACTTACCCAAGATTGAATATGATAAGTGGAAGAACATATATAAAGAAAAGCTCTTCATTGAAGAGAAAAGGGTGAGAGCTTTTCCTTTAGTGATTAGCAGGATAATAAGCCCAGCATGGAGGCCCTATGATAAAACAGCCAGATAATCAGCCTAATGCCTTCCACAAGCCCAAACCACATATTCAACTAACAACTTCACAATTACAGCAATAAATTGAATTTTAGTGTCAATTTAAAAACCAACTATACGTACAATATACAGAGCAACTCACAATGAAAAAGGTTGTAATTGACTCATTCATCCATCTATTCTTCTTAAGAAGATGAACGATGAGAATGCAAGCACAAAGGAGTGCCACAAACAAAGTTATAGAATCAAGAGGGGCTATTTGAAATTTTATTTTAGAAATTTATGTTCTTTGAGATTCTTGTGGTGTAAAGTATAATTTAAATTGTTTGTCTTTATAAAAGACCTTCTGTTTTTTCTGTAAATAATAAATATTTTTAAAAAAATTTTTATGCCATTTTAGCTTCTCTGAAAAATTTCAACAAATAAAAATGGTTAAATATAATCAGATGGAAACTGTTTTTAGCTCTTTTGGGCAAAAGTAATACAGTACTTAATTTTGAGGATTTGCATGTTAAATTTAGGACCCTTATTTAGAAATTTGATTTTTCCTCTGATTTGGTTTTCTTTAGTTGCTAATGAGGCAAGGTTCGCAGAAGCAGTTAAACATGGATATTTAGTACCACTTCACTGTTCCATATTCTCTGACCAGCATACTCCAGTTACTGCTCACTGATGCTTGGTTAAAGAAGATGATAAAGAGGCTCCAAGCTTCCTTTTCGAATCTGTAGCGCCAGGCTTTTGGGTTTCAATTATTGTAACAAATGTTCATTCTTTCTTGGTTTGGACATAGGTAAGAGTCTGTTACATCATATAAAATTATTACTATTATTATTAATGATATACTAATGGCTTCAGGGACTCTACGGTGTCATTGGAGCTCAGCCAGCAATTTAAATTTTGGCAAAAGAAAATACGGTTACAATAATGGACCATTTCCAAAATGGAAGTATCTATTAGAAAAAGTGTCACAACGTGAGTCATAACAAATGCATAGTTGCAAGGGACTTGATGCTCAACACATCAATAGCCTATAGCCAACATTACTTGGAGGTTTTAGTAAAGGGTTTAGAAAAAAAAAAATAAAGAAAGTTCATGTTTAAAACAGCAAGTCTAGCTACCCAAAAAAATTGCCTCAAGCCAAATAAATTAGTTCCTAGTTGAGACAGTTTGCCCACTTGAACCGTAACTCCGAAGACCAAAGAGCAATGTCACCATTGAGAACGAAGCCTCCCACCTAGTAGGAAAATGGAGCCAACCAAAGAACGTTGAAGTAAAAAATGACTGAAACACCTAAAACAAAACTCCAAGAAAAATTGTATCAAGGATCCGAGTGGCAGCAACCAAGCATTATTTGAATTAATTGAAATACAAAGTCATGAAAGTCAGAATCTCTGAGACTATGGGGAAAGAAAAGAAAAGGAAGAGATAAAGCCCTAGACTTCTCATCTCTTATAGCCAAAAGGGGTAGCCGAACGAGGAGGCTAACACTTACATGCTCAAGATGCCGTCTTCCTTTCAACCCAATAAACTAAAGACATCCCCAAAGTTAAGATCTACACCCTCACAGAAGAAGCACACCTAATACAAAAGAAATACATACAAATTTAGATGATTTCCTTTCAATTTCACATAGATTTACAAGCAAAAATCCATCAAAAACTATATACAAATCAACCCATTAGAAGGGGGCTGGATGAACCCACATTCCAAGTTCAATATCTTCTTGTGTTCCATAAACACAACTCAATTGCATTGAACAATAAAGATTTTATTTTTTTTAATTATTCTCAAATAAAATTAGTGAAATAGGATACAAATAAAATAAAATCCACAATCCTTCTTTTTATTCTATCCTTCATTTCCTTTCCTGATCCCAAAAGGATAAAACCTCTGTTCTTAGAAAATAGAAATCACAATTCTATTACTTTAGATTTAAAAAAGTTTATAAAATAAAAAATATTAAAATTTTAAATATAGTAATTAATTACAAGGTAGAAAGTGTTAGGCAACCATGCATCTTGATTTTATTTTATATATTTTTTTTATGACCTCTCATATTCGGTAACCCACTGGTCTGATTATTTTCAGAATTGAGTTACTATTAGGCCTACATAAGGGAGCTCACCTAGTGTGATTTTTATAAAATTTTTTAAAATCTAATTACATCATTTTCTTTTTTTGATTTATTTGGTATTTTTTTTTAATTTCATATTAATTTCTCTACCTAATAATTTTTTATAAAAACATTTCCTGTATTTTTGTAAATAATAAAAATAATGAAGAGTATTTTTTGAAATTCTAATATTCCCCCCTTCCCACTTTTAAATTTTTTTTTCAACTTCTTTCTATTATAGTTGATTTTTTTTTAATTTTTGAGAATTTTAGTTTGATTTTAAATATTTATTATTTTTAGTTAACAATAAAAATTTGAAATAAATTGATAGTCAAAACTATATCTAAAAGAGAAATCAATAATTAAAATTATATCATGTTAACTAATTTAAATTAATTTTGATTATAGGTTAAAAAAAAAACTTTTAACACCATTCTAAAAGTCTTAAAAAAGTTATAATTATAAAAATTTGAAAAAAAAAATTGTTAGTATTAAGCCTTTAAATTAGATACTATTATTTACTATTAATAAAATTATTTATAAGTTAGTATTTTTATCTATATAAGTATTTTTTGAAATAAGACTTATAATAAGATTAAAATTTTAATATATTAATTATATATTGTAAATTAAAAAAATATAAAATAATTTGATCATTTGGTAAATTCCTCCATTCATATTTTTATATTTATTAATTAATTATTATAAAAGAATAAAACATTATAAGTAAAAAATTATGCTACTGATTTAATGAATTTTTATTATTTATTAATTTATAAATATATATATATATATAATGTAAATTAAAAATTAAATTATTTAAAAAAATTATATATGGTAAATATATTGATGAAAAGTTAAATTATATAATTTAAAAATACATTGTTATAATTATATATTATAGATTAATTTTATTCTTTAATATAACTCTAGATACTCATATATTTATATAATTAAATAAAATTAAAAGACAAAAAAAATCAAAACCTTTATGTTAATTATCAATTATAGCAAAAACTTTTAATTATATCAATTTAATCATGAACCTTTCCATATGTTTTCAATTTTAATAATAAATTTAATTAAAAATAATTAACTCATCAATTGACAAAAATAATTTAAATTTTTCATTTGTTATCATTTTTAGCTGCTTCTTTTAGTTTCATTAAGATATTCAATAATTTTAATATTTTTGTTAATTTTAACAAATTTTATGTTGATAAAAAAATAATAAATGAATAACATATCTAATATTATTATCTAAATTTTTAATTTTTTTTATCTTTTCTTTTCACTTATAAATTTAATTCACATCTTTCTCACCATTTTGTTTCAAATTTAAGGAAAAAAAAGAAAAAATAATAAAATATTTTAAAATAAAATATTGACAAATAATAAAACAAAAATAAATGTAATTACAATTTTCAAAATCATATATAAATTAATTAAAATAATAATTTTTATCAATTTAAAAATAAATGCTAAAATTATTATAAAAGTAAAAATAATTAGTTAATATTAATAATGTATGTAAATAGTTAAATTATTTTTATCAATTAAATAATACAATTAGTCTAATTTCTAAAATTAAAACTAATATCAAAGTTTGAGATTAAATTAATAAAAATAAAAGATTATACTAAAATTAAAAAAATTTATAAAGGTTTTATTTTTTTTAATCATTTAGCCATTAAATAAAAATATAAAATTTATATAAATAGATAAAAATTTGAATTGAATAAAAATTTAATTAAAATTTTAATATAATAAATAGTATAAAAAATATAAGGGTATTTTATCATGCCTATTATGCTGTAGTTACTCAGCCTGATGTGCAAAAGTTATCATTATCAACGCATCAACTAACCAATATGTTGGTTATTTATTGAACTTGGGTTTTTTCAAGTGTATATATATATATATATATATAAACAAATTTGTCTTTCTTTTTTTATGTAAATAAAATTAAATTAAAGTTAAAGCTGAAATTGAAAGTGGAATTAAAATTAAAATCTTATTGAAGATTGATTTTAAAAATAAAATTAAGTAAAATTGAAAATTAATGTAGAATAAACACATCTAGCAAGACACGGCAAGGATTCTCATTCTAATTCAGCTTTGGATTTCAACCATAAGGTAGTAGTTGTAGAAATTGAAGATACCAAATTCCACATAACTATATATTATCGAAGAAACTAGTTGTAAGTCGTTCTTAACAGTTAATTCTTGCAAAGTCTCTCCCTCTTCGTGTTGGGTTGAAGAATCAATCTGCTACTGTTGATGATGTTCATGAACATGTGCAATTTTTTATTGCACAAAATGAACCTGATGAGGCACACACCTGTGAGGAGGGGGGCGTGAGGCGAAATATCATCCATTGGAATTATATAAAATGCACCAGGTAATGCCCAGAAAAGATGGTGGAGTCACAATGGTCTCACTTAAATACCACCTCCTTAGACAACATTTCCTAGACATGCACTTCATACAACCCTAATAGAATCAAACCACTGGTAAGTACCGTCTTCCCATAACACTACCACGGTACTAAGGATTTATGCCACGAAGGCATAGATAAACAGAAGTTGCCACCCGGGTAATAACCGGGACATATTCAATGTTTCTTCCGAGGGTCATGGATGGCAACTTACTCCTTGCAGAATTTCCACAACCGTCATTACCATAGCCCAATGTCTAGGTTCGGGATAGTGGGTACGTAAGAGGAAAGTGTTAGGCACCCCTTACGCCTGGTCTAACCTCGTTGATTCGAGTGCTAGTCCTCTACTAATGTTTCTAGAAGTCTTATTTATTATTCCTTTATTAAACTTTATCCTAAAAAATGCAATTCTAGTCCTACATACGCAAGTAATTCACAAAAGAGTTGTTGTTTACACATAATTTTCATGCACAAGTAATTCCTATATATGGGGTTGCTAATTATTTAAATGATATTTACCAGATGACTAAAATTAATTTATTATTTAGAATTTAATTTACAAACAAATTCAATTTCAAATAACCCTACGTTTTTATTTAACCTAATTAATTAATTTTCACCAAGTTACCCTAAGGATAATTGAACTAAGTTAATTATGTACATGTGTAATTTATTCTAATATCACATAAGGCCCAAACAATCACAACCTAATAAAGATTTCTAACATGCAAATTTATTTTACAATTACCAAGTATTAAATTAAATTTATTTACATGCCAATGTTAGTTTAATTTATAAATAAGATTAATTTTAATTTACAAAGTACTTATTTAAATTAATTACATGCAAAGATCAGTTAAATTAAAAACAAAGTTAATTTTAATTTACCAAATAAAAGTTTTATTATTACTACAATTTCATGCCAATGGTTATTCGAGAAGTTTAGAGCTACTTACCTGTTGGTAAATGCAGTTGCCATTGGGGCAAGCTACCCTTAAAAAAGGGTCTTCTCTTCTAGTATGGCAATGATATCCCTGGCTTACTCCCGTTTAGCTCCATATAAGCTCCACGCAAATGCCCTCTTTGGTACTTACCTTAGGGCTACTTACTAATTTTTTTTATAATAAAAAATAAAGAAACTAAAGAAAATAAAAGAGATAAAGAAAATATTAATAACAATTTACATTTGATTCTAACTCTAGTCTCCTAAAGGGTTAAGATTCCTAATTAGTTATAACTACCTAATGGTCCAAGTCTTTTAACATGATCCAAACACTTCATAACATTTCTTGAATTAAAAGAACACAGAAAAATAGATCAAATATCAATTAAAATCCAAGAAAATACAAGAACATGCATAAATATACAATTTCTAAATTCTGGTAGATTAACAGTAGCAAGAAATCCGATTTTTTAAAAATAGTCATACATGCCTAAAAATCATAAAAAAAATTACAGAAGACAGCCTACATATCATACAAGATCATAAAATTTATAAATCAAATAAAGCTCTAGCCGAATGGTCTACATAAATCGTAACTTTTTTAAATGACAGAATCGTACTACTTTTTTATAAAGTTCATAACTCATTAACCACAATAGATATGAATGCAAATCCAATTGGAAAAGATTCATAAGATTCTGAAGTTAATTTTAGACACTAGATTTACATAAAAATATTAAGGAACAAGGGAGATATGGGCTCCACAAATCGGATATCCTGCAAATCAAATTTTACAGGAACCCTAACTTCAAACAGCCATAACTTACAAAATATTAAAGCTTTTTTAGTGATTCTTAAGCCTAAAATTAATGGAATTTCGTGTAGAATATGAATATAATTTTTACAAATTTTTTACAGATTCAGAAAATAAAGAAAAATAATAAAAATATAAGAGACAGAAACTAAACATGTGCAGAGTTGTGTATCCCCTCAAATTAAACATGATTACATGATCTATATGAACATATAAAATAAATTGAAGACAAAGAGCATAGAATTAAAATATTGTGTGGCATAGATCTTGAAAAGAAAATAATGAAAACTGACCTTCCAGAAATCTTGTATGAAAATCTTCTTGAAGAAAAGAAAAAATAAGGAAGAACTCAGAGTCTTGAATATTTTTAAATTTCTTATAGCTCTGAATTTTCTCTTCCTCCTTTCTTCCCTTCTCTAGTAGGGTATTTATAGGGTTTTGGGAGAGAGGTGTGATAGGGTTTGGAGTCTTAAGGTGATAAAGTTTAGATGACTTAAACAACTACGATTGCAGAATTCGAATAAGACTGGGATATAGGTGAGGTGTTTCAACCAATAGAAAGACAGGAAAAAATGGAAGGCACCAATAGGGAATGAGGAAGAGGTGTGGTAGGGTTTGGAGTCTTAGGGTGATAAAGTTTAGATGACTTAAATAACTACGATTGCAGAATTCGAATAAGACTGGGATATGGGTGAGGTGTTTCAACCAATAAGAAGACAGGAAAAAATGGAAGGCACCAATAGGGAGTGAGGAAGAGGTGTGATAGGGTTTGGAGTCTTAGGGTGATAAAGTTTAGATGACTTAAACAACTACGATTGCAGAATTAGAATAAGACTGGGATATAGGTGAGGTGTTTCAACCAATAGGAAGATAGGAAAAAATGGAAGGCACCAATAGGGAGCGAGGAAGAGACTGGGGCCAAGGAGGAGAGAGATATTTTGTAATTTTAATTTTGAGAAAATAATTAAATGGGTCTCATTTAAAATTTCTAACTAGGCTTTCTTAGGCCCATGGAGCCCAATTAAACTTAGTTAGATTCATTTAAGAACTACCCATATTAAATTTAAACAAAATAAAATTTTATTTAAATTTAATTAAATTAATTTCTCCAAAACTTTATTATTATTTTTATTTTTTCAAGATCATGCCACGGAATTAATAATTCAGCTCCATGCCTCCAATAACATCTTACAGTCATATAATTTTTCATCATCGGGTTTCCTACGGCCTTAATGCACATACTCATCACGAAATAAGGGTCTACAGTTTGCCCCCCACTTTGGAGAAAGTTGAAATCAATGCGAAAGCATTGCTCAAGTTTCGTCAAAGTGAAACTCAAATTTATAATAACTATGAAACATTGGCTATGAGGATCAAGTATATCTTGCTCGGTCGACATACTCTATGTTATGAGACTAGCTACGGTCTCATAACAGTAATAACTGTGTCTTGTGAAAAATGAGTGTATCTTGCTCTGTCGATACACTCTGCGTCATGAGACTAGCTACGGTCTCATAATAGTATAACTGTGTCATGTGAAAATTGAGTGCATCTTGCTCGGTACACTCTGTGTCATGAGACTAGCTACGGTCTCATGACAATGGCAACTGTGTTATTTGAAATGTTGTGGATTCGTATTTAGGACCGCAGTCCTAAACTACCTACGTATCCCCTTCATTATCCTGAGGAAGAATCAGACCCATTCGTAGTTCGACACTTGAAACTGTGGTGATGCATATTCTTCTATGCCTTACACACCTACAGGTGACATGTTGATGCGTGTTCTTCTACGCCTTACACAACTATGCCATATGCCCTAAACAACGTCTAAGGACTTACCAAAAAATATCTGTCATGAAATGTTATGGGTTCGTATTTAGGACCGCGGTCCTAAACTACCTACGTATCCCCCTCGCTATCCTAAGGAAGAATCAGACCCCCTCGTAGTTTGACACTTGAAACTGTGGTGATGCATGTTATGCTACGCCTTACACACCTACAGGTGACATGTTGATGCATGTTCTTCTATGTCTTACACAACTATGTCATGCGCCCTAAACAACATCTAAAGACTTACTAAAAAATATCTAATTCATGATTTGAAAAAATTGGGATAACTGGGTCTCAAAATTCTCTCTGATTTTTATGTTTCCTGTATGCTACTTCCTATCATGGGCATGCTGATTTTACTAAAGATTCTAAAAAAACTTAGTCCTCTGGGGGACCTCTTTTTGCAAAAACTTTCTTATAGCCTCAAAGTTTTTTAGAAGAATTGTTCACCAAAAAAGACTTCCTTAAGGTCACAATACAATTTTTCTCTGATTTTTCTTTTTTCTTCTCTCCCCCCATGGTTCATTATTCTAAAGCCATTTCAAAATCTTGTTCTGCCTTGACTCCTTTCTCTTCCATGAACTCAATTCTTTGTGCCCTAACTTTTGCCTGAAATGCCCTTTTGGGTTTTCATCTCAGCGGGTTTGCTCTAACTTTTGCCTAAGCGGCCCTTTTGGGTTTTCCACCTAGTGAGCTCTTTTTTTTTTCTCTTTTTTTTTTTGAAATTGGACAATTGCCAGGGCATCCATATCAAGCACCTATCTTGTCATACTCAGAAGACATAGATTAAATCAAAACAATGCAGTTCAAGTACTTAATCATTTGATGTATCTCTCAAGACACAAACATTCACAATCATAATTAAATAAAATCCATTCCTAGTTAATGCAATAAAAACTTCTTTATTTATTCAGGTACACCATTACTCCCTCTTACATTTAGTTTTGCCAAATTTCTAACCTTCTAAAGTAGAAATAAGCTTTATAACCTGCCGAATGACCTTTTCAGGTTTTCCACCCAGATCTTCTCTCATCTCTCCTTTTGCCTAGACTGCCTTTTGCAGGTTTTCAATCTAGCATTTTTTCTTTTCTTTTCTTTTTTTTTCTTTGACCTTTACTTTTGCCTAGACCACCTTTTGCAGGTTTTCAGCCTAGCGGGCCTGTCTCACACAAAGTACCATTTAAGCTTGTCTAAATTGACTGGTTCTTGAAACTCATTCTCATCCAGGTCTGATATTCTTACAGTAGCAAGATCTTTTTGACTATGTATGGACCATCCTAGTTTGGGTTAAACTTTCTTCTTAAATCAAAAGGGACGAGCCGAGCTTATTTCAAAACCATGTCTCCCTCTTTGATCTTTCTTGGCTTCACCTTCTTATTAAAGGCTTTAGCTATCTTCCTCTGATAAGCCTGCATATGATACAAGGCTCACGTCCTCTTTTCATCAATCAAAGCTTGTTCTTCATATCTCTTCTAGGCCCACTCATTTTCTAGGATCTTAGCTTCTAGCATCACTCTTAAGGATTTGACCTCTTGCTTAATGGATAGCACTGCTTTAGTCCCATACACTAAAGAGAATGAGGTTGCCCCCATGGATGTCCTTGCAGTACTACGATAACCTTAAAGAACATAAGGGAGTTTTCCAGGCCTATCCTTATATGTTTTGAACATTTTTTCCCAACTAGAACCTTTCCATTCATATGGGGATCACACATTCCTGCATGTACTTCTTTCATTATTTGCTCAGCCTATTTTTATATCACACATAAGAGTTTGTAGAATTGCCTTCCAGCTAAAGTAAGTTGAGTGACTAATCTATGAATTATTGCTCTATCTCTTTTGTAGGCTTATTGCGAGTATTCTCTCACTTCCAGAGACCTCCTTATGTCTTCATATCATTTTCCTTCTTCCTCTAGGTCCACATGTGCTACTACTAATCCTTCATAGCATGAAATTTTACTCTTCATTAGGATAACTTGCCTAGTCAACTTTTGATCACTCTTTTCCTATGAGGACATCACGTGGCTTAGGAATCGACCATATCATTTTAAGCTCAAGGTATTTGCTTCTTGGTACTTTGTTAATAAGGCTATAAATTTATCTCTTTCTTCTTGGGTTAAATCTTCAGCTAACTTAATGTCTTTAGTATTATTTGGTGTACCCAAATTAATAAAGATCGATTTTGATACATTAATAGAAACTGATTCTAAATGATTATGAATGCCATGCATACGCCTATTAGAATAAACATCAAACAAGTAAGCAAAAGGACTGGTCATGTTATTGATCTTTGCCTCAAAATCTTTATCAAGTACATCAGAATTAAAAACATCAGTATCACTACTGTGAGCATTACAAAAGACAGACTCAAACTTAGGGGTGTAGCTTTAGGTGTTTGGCTGTCCATGCAGTCCTTAGATTAATGGTGCTGATTTTCTGCCTTAGCTCTTTCACATGTGCTAACCCTTAATCATATGTTCAGGTAATTGCCCCCTCTTTCAGGGACTTAGGAGGCTTTGGTTCTTCTTTCTCTTCAGTTAGCTCATAGCCTAAACCACACCTTGTGATCTATCCCTTCATCTCAAGAAAAGCCACTAGGCCATCTATACTTTCTCCTAGGCCTATGCTAAGAAAAAACTTCATCCCTTTCTTCATAGTAGCCACTTTTAGATCCATCTAGTTTTCATAGATCCCAATAACTTGAAAATCAGACACTAGTGGAACTGAACTATCTAGTTGTAATGTAACTATCTCCTTATCAGAATCAGTCCAGACATCCAAAGGACCCTCATCATAGCTAGAATTATCAGAAATGTCAACAACCATTATAGACTGAGGTTCATTAGGCTTTTGGATGGGTTGGATAGGTTCAGTGAGCTTTTGGATGGGTTGGATAAAGTCAATAGGGTTATTTGGGGTGATGGAGATCATGTAGAGACCTAGTATAGGTGGAAATTTTGGACAAGCATGGGGCTAGTGTGGTTTTTTTTTTTTGTTGATTTTCTGGGTCAATTATCCTTTTGGCATCAATTAGGTCTTAGATATCATGCTTAAGTTGAAAGCATCAGTCGGTGTCATGACTGTGGACCTGGTAGAACCGACAACATTGGTTGATATCATAGCTAGGTGGGAGTGGATTTAATAGTGGTCTAGGTACTAAGAGCTATAGGAGGTCTTGAGCTTTGAGACACTCCAAAACTTTGGATAAGGGTTGGCTGAATTAGAAAAATCTCTTTGGGGTATGAGACACAATTTGAACCTCAATAACTTTAATGCCACTTAATTGGACTACCTTGGGGCCTCTTTCTAAAGTTGACCACAATTATCTCTTTGAGCTCAAACATCTTGGCGTTCAATATTTCATCAAGTACGGCCATAGTTTCTTCCATCTTAAGTAGTGCAGGTGAAATCCTTACTAGTCTCTTCCCTTCCCTAACCCAAGTGACCTGATTGGAAGTCTCTTTGGTGTGTTTTGAGGCTATGTTTGCTAAAAAAAAAAAAGATTTAAGGGTTAACCTAAGTATGCTATGTACATGAATGTAATGCATGAACGGACCATTTTTTTTTTTTTTTGCCTTTCCTTTTACAAAACCAAAACGGAACCATACCAATAGACCAAAACCAGACTATATAAACTGAACTAAGATCGGACCAAAGACTGAATCAAAACTGAAAAAAAAAATCTCCAGAATTGAATCTTCGCCCCCTTATACCTTCAACTCTCACGTGCAGGGTAAGAAAAATTTCTATCCTAGGCTACGGTACACTAGACACACCAACCGGGGGTGGTCCAGGACAATCCTTCCCTCACAAGCAAAGGATTTATATTCTTAAAGTTTAACCAAGTAAGCATCCTCTTGCTTAACACGGGTTTTGAAACGGACTTGGGCCTATACACAAATTGGGTTTATGCATAGGACTTGGTTCATCTCAACTACCACTAAAACTTATGGTTTTAAAAATAAGGTTATAAATCCAGCACAATAAAAATCTACGGGGTACCTAGGGCTGAAATCTATGGTCCATGGGCTTCATCGGGTAGAAAAAGGGTCACCCATACGAGAGCTTGTCCATTAAGCACAACGGCCGGAGCTGTGGCTCTTTTATATACACGAAGGTACGGGCATGAGGTGCTAGCAATCACCAATTCGTCATAGCTCGAGTGAAACTATGGTCTCCTTCGCAAGTACTAGCGGGGCTAAAAAGGGCAAGAGTGATCCGTGTGATAGTGTAGTGCAATGCAAAAAGTTTAACAGAGGAATAATATTAGACTGATAGAAACAAGTTGGAGTAACTATCCATTTAATCCCCAGTGGAGTCGCCAAACTGTGAGGAGGGGGGTATGAGGCGAAATATCATCCATTGGAATTATATAAAATGCACCAGGTAATGCCCAGGAAAGATGGTGGAGTCACAATGGTCTCACTTAAATACCACCTCCTTAGACAGCATTTCCTAGACATGCACTTCATACAACCCTAACAGAATCAAACCACTGGTAAGTACCGTCTTCCCATAACACTACCACAGTACTAAGGATTTATGCCACGAAGGCATAGATAAACAGGAGTCGCCACCCGGGTAATAACCGGGACATATTCAGTGTTTCTTCCGAGGGTCATGGATGGCAACTTACTCCTTGCAGAGTTTCCACAACCGTCATTACCATAGCCCAATGTCTAGGTTCGGGATAGTGGGTACGTAAGGGGAAGGTGTTAGGCACCTCTTACGCCTGGTCTAACCTCGTTGATTCGAGTGCCAGTCCTCTACTAATGTTTCTAGAAGTCTTATTTATTATTCCTTTATTAAACTTTATCCTAAAAAATGTAATTCTAGTCCTTCACACGCAAGTAATTCACAAAAGGGTTGTTGTTTACACACAATTTTCATGCACATGTAATTCCTATCTATGGGGTTGCTAATTATTTAAATGATATTTACCAGATGACTAAAATTAATTTATTATTGAGAATTTAATTTACAAACAAATTCAATTTCAAATAACCCTACGTTTCTATTTAACCTAATTAATTAATTTTCATCAAGTTACCCTAAGGATAATTGAACTAAGTTAATTATGTACATGTGTAATTTATTCTAATATCACATAAGGCCCAAACAATCACAACCTAATAAAGATTTCTAACATGCAAATTTATTTTACAATTACCAAGTATTAAATTAAATTTATTTACATGCCAATGTTAGTTTAATTTATAAAGAAGATTAATTTTAATTTACAAAGTACGTATTTAAATTAATTACATGCAAAGATCAGTTAAATTAAAAACAAAATTAATTTTAATTTACCAAATAAAAGTTCTATTATTACTACAATTTCATGCCAATGGTTATTCGAGAAGTTTAGAGCTACTTACCTGTTGGTAAATGCAGTTGCCATTGGGGCAAGCTACCCTTAAAAAATGGTCTTCTCTTCTAGTATGGCAATGATATCCCTGGCTTACTCCCGTTTAGCTCCATATAAGCTCCACACAAATGCCCTCTTTGGTACTTACCTTAGGGCTACTTACCAATTTTTTTTGTAATAAAAAATAAAGAAACTAAAGAAAATAAAAGAGATAAAGAAGATATTAATAACAATTTACATTGGATTCTAACTCTAGTCTCCTAAAGGGTTAAGATTCCTAACTTGTTACAACTACCTAATGGTCCAAGTCTTCTAACATGATCCAAACACTTCATAACATTTCTTGAATTAAAAGAACACAGAAAAATAGATCAAATATCAATTAAAACCCAAGAAAATACAAGAATATGCATAAATATGCAATTTCTAAATTCTGGCAGATTAACAGTAGCAAGAAATCCGATTTTTTAAAAATAGTTATACATGCCTAAAAATCATAAAAAAAATTACAGAAGACAGCCTACATATCATACAAGATTATAAAATTTATAAATCAAATAAAACTCTAGCCGAATGGTCTACATAAATCGTAACTTTTCTAAATGACAGAATCGTACTACTTTTTTTGTAAAGTTCATAACTCATTAACCACAATAGATATGAATGCAAATCCAATTGGAAAAGATTCATAAGATTCTGAAGTTAATTTTAGACACTAGATTTACACAAAAATATTAAGGAACAAGGGAGATATGGGCTCCACAAATCGGATATCTTGCAAATCAAATTTTACAAGAATCCTAACTTCAAACAGCCATAACTTACAAAATATTAAAGCTTTTTTAGTTATTCTTGAGCCTAAAATTAATGGAATTTCGTGTAGAATATGAATATAATTTTTACAAATTTTTTACAGATTCAGAAAATAAAGAAAAATAATAAAAATATAAGAGACAGAAACTAAACATGTGCAGAGTTGTGTATCCCCTCAAATTAAACATGATTACATGATCTATATGAACATATAAAATAAATTGAAGACAAAGAGTATAGAATTAAAATATTGTGTGGCATAGATCTTGAAAAGAAAATAATGAAAACTGACCTTCCAGAAATCTTGTATGAAAATCTTCTTGAAGAAAAGAAAAAATAAGGAAGAACTCAGAGTCTTGAATGTCACGACCCAACCTATGGGCCGGACCGGCACTAGGACCTGGGCCAGCCTAAAGCCCCCGAGGCCCGTAGTAAGCCTAACTGTTCATTAACCCAACTCTAAGGCCCATTTGGGCCCAATTTCAAGAAACCAAACGGACAGAGTCCGGCCATAAAATGGACTTTCCAACGGGGAGTTTTCGACTCACCCGACCTGTAAACATAATAAATACTCAATTTGGGAGCTCAGCTCACCCTCCACATACTCATATCCTCATAAAAATAAATGGGAGCTCAGCTCCCTCATCCAATCCATCAAACATACATATCATTATACGTTTACAGGTCCAACATAATAATATTACAGACCATAATCAAATAAATACTTCTAACACATGCGGAAATTCTAGGAGTAAATAAAATTACACAAATATTGATAAACAACCTGCGAAGGAGAAAAGCAGGTTAACCAAAAATAAAATCCTCCTGTAGCCTGAAAAAAATATTGAACAGGAGTGAGCGTTCGACTCAGAGAGTAAAATATCAATTTTAACCATAATCCCTATAACTATCTAAAACTAATGCACCCTGTAGAGTGAAATGCAACATCAGCAATAAATTCACATCATAGCATCAAAAAGGTAATTTGGAGCACTCACACACCCTGTAGTATCAATCATAACATATGGGAGTTGATCCCCTATACAGCTCTCTTAAATCCAACCTGGTGCCAGCGAATTACTCAAGCTCGGACTTCCACTTAATAACCAAATCGAGGGTCCCAGCGAATTACTCAAGCCGTGACTACCCCTCGAAGGATCGGGTCCCAGCGAATTACTCAAGCCGTGACTACCCCGTCCTATCCATAGTCCACACCACATCACACGCACGCCAACTGCTCCAAATTACCACAACAACATCCATGGCACATCAACAGTTATGAATGCAACATAAATCGTGCCTAGAGTTTAACTACATAAATATATGCATATAAGTGATGCATGGGCATGCTTGAACATATAATAATATCGAAATTACAATTAAAATTAATATTCTACTCACAGACTTGACGACAATCACTTTGTGGCGGTGGCGGAGGAAGAAGGTCGTCTGCTCACTGACAATTTTATTACAATCATTTAATAAATTTGACTCAATACAAACAAAGAAAAAGACCAATACGTCCTAAGTCGTGCCGAAAATCCGGCAGAGTCTCCCCTATACCTAGGACCTACCCAACCTGCAAAATGGCTCAAAACACACTTCTATATTCACAATCCATATATCCACAGCTCAATCATATCACACAACCCCTCCTGGGCCCATCAAATCAGTCATCCATCACAATACGCAAACTTTCAATTTAGTCCTTATTATTGATCATTTTTGCAAAAACTGCCCAAACAAGCTCTAAAAATTATAAAACTTTGCCCCGCGGTCCTTAGCAATATTACTAAGCTATTGCAAAAAGAATCGTAATTTTCTAAGCTACCACGAATATTTTATGGATTTTTAATCCTATTTAAGCACTAGAAAATTACGAAAAAGCAAGGTTCGGGTTTACCTTTGCCGATTCCGACTTCGGGGACGCACTCGGGACGTCTGACAATGGGGGGGTAGCCAAAACCTCGGTCCAATTCGGAGACTTTTCCGATGCAGTGCATGCGTAGGAAATTCACAAACCGGTCAAGCCGAATTTCCGCGAATTGAGGATACCTACACGAAGCCCATAACACGGGGGTTAGTACATAAATTTTTCAGAATTTTCTAAGCTCATTAAAGGCTCGGAAAAACACTGCGAAGTTCCGTGGGACCCACCGAAAAACGGTGTCGGAAAAATTTGAAATTTATGTCGCCGCGAAGCTCTCGACGAGTGGAGCGCGCTGGTAGCCTCAGTTTTCTCGTGGGATTCACGGTTTTCGAGAAATCTAGCCCAAAAGTCGAAATGGGCTAAAATCTTCCCGAGCAAAAATTGGACAAACCGCTAAATGGATTTCGGCGTTCTTGGTGTCTATGGAAAGCTCTCTCCGAGTAGATGATTTTAGACACAAGACCCGGTCCAATTGGTGGCCGGATCGGCCGGATTTGGCCGGGGAAGCCGAAACGCCCAGCGTAGGAGGGGCGTTACGCGTTCCGGCCGTTTGGGGCGTGGCCTACTGGGATACAGGGGCGGCTGGCGAGGTGGGGACGCAGGGGAGGGGAGGAGAGAGAAAAGAGAGAGAAAAGGGAGAGGGAACGTCGCATGCTAGGAAGAAAAAGGGAAGAAGGAAAAGGTCGGTCCGATTTGACCTGTCCGATTCGGTCCGGTTCGATTCAGAATACAAAATTTTGAATTTTTACTCTGCCTCGGGACCGAAAACGAGGTCCAAAAATTCTGAAAAAATTCCAGAAAACTCAGAAAAATATATAGGCTCCAAATATATTTTTAGTTTTGCCACGTGGTCTTTAAATTAATTTTTAAAAATCATCAAAGTTTATATTTTCAGAAAATCGAACCCGATTTTTAAAATCCGGAAAATCTCAAAAAAATTCCTAAAATTTAAATAAAATTAAAATACCAAAAATGCTCATAAAATTTAAAATTTTGGGGTGTTACATTGAATATCTTTAAATTTCTTATAGCTCTGAATTTTCTCTTCCTCCTTCCTCCCATCCTCCTTTCTTTCCTTCTCTAGTAGGGTATTTATAGGGTTTTGGGAGAGAGGTGTGATAGGGTTTGGAGTCTTAAGGTGATAAAGTTTAGATGACTTAAACAACTACGATTGCAGAATTCGAATAAGACTGGGATATGGGTGAGGTGTTTCAACCAATAGGAAGACAGGAAAAAATGGAAGGCACCAATAAGGAATGAGGAAGAGGTGTGGTAGGGTTTGGAGTCTTAGGGTGATAAAGTTTAGATGACTTAAACAACTACGATTGCAGAATTCGAATAAGACTGGGATATGGGTGAGGTGTTTCAACCAATAGGAAGACAGGAAAAAATGGAAGGCACCAATTGGGAGTGAGGAAGAGAGTGGGGCCAAAGAGGAGAGAGGTATTTTGTTATTTTAATTTTTAGAAAATAATTAAATGGGTCTCATTTAAAATTTCTAACTAGGCTTTCTTAGGCCCATGGAGCCCAATTAAACTTAGTTAGATTCATTTAAGAACTATCCATATTAAATTTAAACAAAATAAAATTTTATTTAAATTTAATTAAATTAATTTCCCCAAAACTTTATTATTATTTTTATTTTTTCAAGATCATGCCACGGAATTAATAATTCAGCTCCATGCCTCAAATTACATCTTACAGTCATATAATTTTTCATCATTGGGTTTCCTAAGGCCTCAATGCACATACTCATCACAAAATAAGGGTCTACAACACCTCTCTGCATTTTGGTTCTGGCACCATTTTTATTGAGTTGGGTTTTGGAATTGGAATCTACCACATGCACATCTCTTGAAAAATTGACTCACTTTCCTTTTCAACAATCAGAGGAGCATTTGGGGTAATGGGGATATTAACTGGTGTGTCTCGCATTCTAATGGCATCTCAGGATCAGTTGGGACAAAGTTTGTTTTCACCTTCTCACCACAGAATACTGGCTTTAAATATTATGTTCAATATAAATTCAACTTTAAATTTAAAACTCATCTTCCATAATACGAGCATAATCACTGCTGTGAAGTGTTAAATTTAATCATTATGCCATGCAAAATAGTATGTAAAATGTGTAAAATTAGAGTACTTCATATGAGCAATGTCATTTACATTATTAGCCAAATATATATATATATATATATATATATATATATATATATATATATATATATATATAACACCAGAAAACAACAACCAAAGTAATATAAAAAAACCAGAGGTAAATTGGAGATTTCAGCTTTAGAACAGCTTGCTTTTGTTAACTAGACGGCCAGATGATTGGCTCCTCTCCTAACAAACTCAATTTTAACATGCTTCAGCTTTTTGGCAGGACTTATTAATGCTTAAGGAAATACAACTTCATCTCCTGTCTTGCATCCAAATACTAATTCTTTCTCTGGCATCAATGGGCAGTCTTGAAATTGTTCTCCATTCCTATCTAGACAGAAATATACTTGAAATAACATCTTCTCTGGATTGGACTTTTCTTTATTGCAATGTATGATGGGTCTTGTTAGGTGGTTGAAAGCTCTTTTAATATCATCGATATTGTATTTAGCATTGTTTGGAGTAATGCCTGTTCCAATAAAAGAATTTTAAGAAGTTGTAATACTATATAAGATAAAAACATAAATATTAAGAAAATATAGAGTAATGACTACCTGCTGTTTCCAATACTCTGAGAATATTTACTTGCTCCACCTTGTCTATTGATTTCTTGTAGTACTGGAATAGGTCCCAACCCGTGCAAATGCCATGTTTAACCCACTCATGTTCCCATAAGTCAGTATTAGACTGTTTGGCATCGAAATTTGGCCACAACTTGTTTAACTCACCAATAATGGGAGAGTTAATCAGCTGTAACATAATTAAAAATAAATAAATAAATAAACTGTTAATTTTTGAGAATTAGAACACTAAACTTAAACTTTATGCATAAATACATGCACATACCATGTTAGCATCAAAGGGAGGTCCTTTCCATTTTTTAGGATTAGGACTATGGCCACCGATATTGACAAGCCACATTCCATGGAGAGTGAAATTATCATCTTTATAAGGTTTATTACACTTGCTGGGAACACTAGATTTACAATAAGAGGGTGGCCAACAAAATACTAAATAAAAAGCATTATATGTGGTCACACTAGCAGCAATAGTAAAAATATAGAGAGTAGTGAGTAAAAAGATATAAGTAGGCACCTTCATTGATGGTTTTGAAAAGCTTATAAGTTGGTTTTGAAAAGAGAACATGATATAAGGAGCAAGGGATTGAGTTTTTGAGCGAGATTGCTCGCAATAGGGGAAAATAGGAATTGTTTCACTTAGTACGCAAGGAGGAAGATAGTAAATATCTGTTTCATATGCATGGTAATAGTCCTATCTGTGTGCATAAATTTTTGGCATAAAACGAATGGCATGTGAACTTTTATAGTGAAAAGAATATCAACAGATGATATGATGCCTATTAATTTGTGATCCTCAACGGATGACATGACCATTAATTGACAGGGTATCTTATCTTTCCTTATAAATGTGATATCTTATTGATAGAATATCTTATTTTTCCACATATTTATGTGTGGACTATGCAGGACTCAAGCTCACATGTGAAGAATTGCTCAGACTCAGAATGGCGCATAAAGAACATGTCCAGAGAATGTTGACGAAGAGCTTTCACTTTGAAGAAATCAACAAGTGTGCCAATTTCTACTTAAAAAGGCAGAAGATAGTATAGAATCTCTCAACATCATATTGAAGGCCTTGGAGATCATGGGATATACTCCATGAAAAAATAAAAAAGTTGTTTCTTCCTTTTAATTTTTTCAACTGTTGCGTTACTAACCAATGATTTATTAGCCTAATGGTTAATGATGAGGCGGGCTTGGAAAAGATTATAGGTTCAAACTTGAGGGTTGTAAGTGTACCAATTGATCCGAGGTCTTACAACTCACTATCTGGCTCCTGTGATTTTCAGGCTAATGTTGGGGCTTAAAGAATGATTAATCTGTTGCGCTACTAGCCCAGAAAGAGAATATGTGGGAAGTTTCTCCACTTTTTATAAGACATAAACATTTGATCATTATAATACTAATCAAATAATTATTAGACAATATTATCATTTACTAAAAAAAAAATAGGACAATAAAAGAAAAGAACAAATAGCTTTAGAATAAATTATTTGAATTATTTAATTTTTAAATTATAAATTTTAAAATAAAATTAGATGGTAAAAAATAATTTAATAATTTATCTTGGAAGTCATACAACTGAAATATGATGGTAACACAATTAGAACATGCCTTTTATCCATATATATATATATTCTTTCTTGTATTAGCTATTTTTTCAATATATATTTTAAAAAATAAATTATTTTTAAAAATCATAATTTGAAAATAATCACATGGACATGTATCGTGTCCTTATGAACATTAATTTTAGTCTAAATTATTGGGCCAATCAAATTATTAAAAAAACAATTTAAGAAATTAATCCTTTTGCTTTAATTTCTAATGTAAAATAATTATATTCATTAGATTTTATAATTTTAATGTAATGGTTCTTACATTCAAATTGGTTATATTTCGTCAATGAGAAGAGGAAAAAAACCTTTTGCTTCACTCTTTCCAGTATACTTCCTTCTTTGCCTTGAGATTTTATAAGGCCATAGTCTATAAGACTATTTTTCTTTTTGGGAACTTGTCATTTCCATGTTTAAAAAAGATGATTAATTAATTTGTTGTTTTTACATCAAAACTAGCAAACTTTCAGCTAACTTTTGTGACTTGCTAAAAATAGATCTTTCACAATGCAAGCAGTAAGGTTAAGGTTTTCTCAATGGTCTAATTTTTCTTAGGTGCAAAAATCTCTCTAAAATTTAGATGATTACACAATATCTGCAGTCCGGACGCAATACATAGCAATTGCTCAGATTTGAATCCCTGGAAAACATGAAAATAAGTCTTCTTGAAAGCCAATCTCGGAACGTGGTTGCAGGTAACATATGGCTGAATTCCCCTGGTAACTTTGCAATGGACAATATATAGACTAGTTGTAACTCTATTACTCTCAATATTCATTCCATGAAGTTGGATGATTAGGAATATGCACTTCATAGCTGGTACATTCTCAGAACTTGTAAATATCCAATGTGTCAAAGCAACTCCGTAAAGGATTCCATAAAGCAGGCACTATCATCCAAATAATTTGATGTTCTTTGAACAATTTAATCTTTAAATACAGCAAACAGGTGGAATTGCAATTTTTACCACTTGAACTACAAATACAAATGCAGAATAGACACTCAAATTGACAAGGAAGAGAAGAACTGCAATGACCCTGTGGATTAGAAAGCTGAAAAATGGGCTTATCCAACTTTTTAAACGTTAATAACCTATTTTATTAGATTTTTAAAGACAATTAATAGCATTAAATTTAGATTTAATTGAATTATCATAAAATCAAATAACTCTTAACAAAAACTAGAAGCAGGCCCCTGTGTTGATGCAGTCAAACGGTATTGCAAATGGCTTGGGATCATACTCGAGTTAAGAAAACCTTGTATCTTTTATATTGCCACAGAAACACCTTCATAATAAAACATAAAAGCAAGAAAAATACTATATATTTCCCAATATTTGTAAACTACTGTATCCATGGCTGGATGGCTTCAATAAACAAAGAGAAATGAGACATCTAACCTGGATACAACTGGTTAGGATGAGCATAATAAGGCTGGTGAATAAAATTAGTCCCAAAAAGCTGAAGTCTTGACCATTCTTAGAAGCCCAAAAGGTGCATCCAGTTATAGAGCAAACCACAGTTAAGGTTAGAATTAGTGCTTCAAGCATGACCATCACCTATAGCAATTGGAATTAAAAAAAAAAAAAAATGAAAGAAGAAGGGACATTTTTTAAGCTACCAACAACAAGCGAAAGCTACTCAGGTAACATAATAGGCACTTTCTAACCACATAAAAATGGCACATAATTTTTGCTGGCAATAACATTTTAATATATTAGAGTCATAAGACATAACAATGCATATCTGTTGAGTTTAATGCTGTCATTTATTCCTGCATTCATTCACAGGGTCCCATGCCTCCAACAAATGAGGCTTATCATTTATGGCTAGCTAATATAAAAAGCAATGGCAATGCCTCACAATTAAAGGATAGTCCCTTGCACAAGGAATTTTTAGGGATTTGAGTTAGCTTGTTATTTCTGCAACCAAAGATGCAAAATTTAGAATCTATTAAAACAAAGCATGAGAGGAGAAATCCTGAAACACTTATCTTGCTGCAAGTAAAACTTGCAACTCGTGTAAATAGGGACCCATACCCAGCTACCCAGCAGAATGGAAGAGATCATTAACGATGAAAAGTAAGAGTGTAAGATCAAGAACTTGATGAGAAAGTTCATGTTAAAAAGAAAGGCAAAGAAGGAAATAAATAAATGCACAAGGCTTTATAATCTTAATTCACATTTCCTTCTGTCAATATGACTGAATTAAGCTAAAAGTTTCACTATGAATCTATCCAAAGTAACTTAGCAAACCACTTTCAATATAATTAAGATGCACAGCTATTACATAGGAATGAAGGATTACATGGGTAAGAGAAAGAATGAAGGATGGTAACAAAAATTAACAATGATTAGCGTCATGCTCACAGAGTATTGTGAAATGAAAAGCAAGTTTGAATTACTCATCCAGTTAAATTGACATCATATAAGAGAATTCCGAGCTTGACCATGTAACATTTACCTCATTCAAATGAATTTTAAGTGCAAGTATGAGATGTAGACAAAGTAACAGATACTGGGTCACCAAACAGAATCTCAATGACATGACATCCGCATAAACATGATAAAAAAGAAAAAAAATGCCAGCATTATCTGTGAACCAAAACCAAGTTCTCTAAGCATTCTATTTGAATTCCATGAATTGCATTCAACATTTGAGCAAAATTACAAATGCCAATTGTAACATTTCGTAGATCAATTCCCTCTCTAGACTTCAATTACAATTCACCTAAGAAGTACCTTCTAAGTTCTACAACTTACAGTCAAGCCCTTAAAAGCAAAACTTAGCACGAGTATCAACATGTATATATCAAGCATAATTTCAGTTAATATAGAAAAACCAAACCAAAACAAACCAAAAAATAAGAAATTTTTTACAAATCAAACTGCACCATGGAAGAATTAGATATTTGGATCTTGGAACCTTTTGCAAGTTGGGAAGTAGCTTGCCCAGTCGCAGCAAATTCTGACTGATCACATCTGAGCAATTCCACAACCCAATTATACTTCCAAAGGGTGTTAAAAAAGAACTCAACGAAAAACCTTGATTGTCGCTTTCAAAATGTGACTCTGGTACGGGCAAGTTTGCTTTTCAATTTAATACATAACACAGCTACCCACCAAAGGCCAGTGTCTTGCATAATGGGCACCAAAAATTGTTGGCAATGAAAGAAGTATAAGACTTAAAATGGATACCTAGGAAGGTTCATCTGATTATAAATTCAGCATCATGCTAAACTTAAGATTCAATACATTAGCAAGTCTAGATGAAAATGGAGGGAAATGACATATACGAAATATACAAATAGGCAACAGACAGACTCTAAACCTCAAAAAATATTAAGAATGATGTGTCATATTTCTAAGATATTTGCCAAATTGCAATGGGATAACAAAGTGGGAGAGAGAGAGGAATAAATAAGACATAAAACTTACCCAAGATTGAATATGATAGGTGGAAGAACATATATAAAGAAAAGCTCTTCATTGAAGAGAAAAGGGTGAGATCTTTTCCTTCAGTGATTAGCAGGATAATAAGCCCAGTATGGAGGCCCTATGATAAAACAGCAAGATAATCAGCCTAATGCCTTCCATAAGCCCAAACCAAATCTTCAACTAACAACTTCACAATTATAGCAATAAATTGAATTTTAGTGTCAATTTAAAAACCAACTATACGTACAATATACAGAGCAACTCGCAATGAAAAAGGTTGTAATTGACTCATTCATCCATCTATTCTTCTTAAGAAGATGAACGATGAGAATGCAAGCACAAAGGAGTGCCACAAACAAAGTTATAGAATCAAGAGGGGCTATTTGAAATTTTATTTTAGAAATTTATGTTCTTTGAGATTCTTGTGGTGTAAAGTACAATTTAAATTGTTTGTCTTCATAAAAGACCTTCTGTTTTTTCTGTCAATAATAAATATTTTTTAATGTTTTTTTATGCCATTTTAGTTTCTCTGAAAAATTTCAACAAATAAAAATGGTTAAATATAATCAGACGGAAACTGTTTTTAGCTCTTTTGGGCAAAAGTAATACAGTACTTAATTTTGAGGATTTGCATGTTAAATTTAGGACCCTTATTTAGAAATTTGATTTTTCCTCTGATTTGGTTTTCTTTAGTTGCTAGTGAGGCAACGTTCGCAGAAGCAGTTAAACATGGATATTTAGTACCACTTCACTGTTCCATATTCTCTGACCAGCATAATCCAGTTACTGCTCACCAATGCTTGGTTAAAGAAGATGATAAAGAGGCTCCAAGCTTCCTTTTCGAGTCTGCAGAGCCAGGCTTTCGGGTTTCAATTGTTGTAACAAACGTTCATTCTTTCTTGTTTTGGACATAGGTAAGAGTCTCTTACATCATATAAAATTATTACTATTATTATTAATGATATACTAATGGCTTCAGGGACTCTGCAGTGTCATTGGAGCTCAGCCAGCAATTAAAATTGTGGCAAAAGAAAATAAGGTTACAATAATGGACCATTTCCAAAATGGAAGTATCTACTAGAAAAAGTGTCACAACACGAGTCATAACAAATGCATAGTTGCAAGGTGAAAATACCTTGAGGATAGCACCAGGATTGACTTTGTTGAGAACATTCTAGAAAATGACACCATTTCTTAATGCGAGGCGAAACTCTTGCTCAGAGGGATCTTTGGGTAGAGTTGCTGATGCACCTTGGTCCATTTGCCTTAAACCATACGGCTGCCTGGTACCTCGTTGAAGCTGAAACACATGAAGGATTGATATTGTAGTCAGATTTTCTAGCCTTTTTTTTTTTTTGAAATTAACCTTGCCGCAAGAACTTGTATCAAACCCTTTTAACTTTTGTACAATTCCTTATGTTTTGGCAAATTGGAATGTTTTGGATGGAATTGCCAGACATTGTATCTGATCTTCTAAGGAGATATCACTTGAGTGTCTATTTGGATGAACAGCTGAAATTTACATTTTGGCATTTGAACTCCCAACAAATTGGTTGGAGTATTTGGTAAACATATAGATTGGAGCAGCATTTGATAATTCCGTTTCATGATATAAATTAAAGAATATGATGTTCTTAATTCCCACCAACCCTGACCTTTCATTTATAGTCCTGGCTATCAGAATAGAGACCATACTTACTCTTTTTTGAAACTACTTACTGACCCACATTTTAGAAACCATGCTACATTGCTGATTGAAGAGTTTGTTGAAGATCCAATGACAATACCAAGAAGAATTTCAGAGGGCTGGAAACCCCAGGTTATTACTGAACTTCCAGAAACTTTATGTGGTATGAAACTTTATAGATGAATTGAATGTTCTATAATACTCTTTCTGTTTTTCAAAGCACAATTCAGTCATAAACTTATCAATTCTTTGAATATACAGCTTAATTAAACTACTACTGAAGATTTTATCTAATGATTGGGCGCTTAGCTTGCAATGTCCAATGTCAAATGATATATAATATGCAAAAACCTAGTGTCACTGTACATTGCTACATTATAATTTCCACCAGAATTGGCACAATTAAAACAGGTTTTGCCTTTTTACCAATGAATTATCAAAAATTGAGGATTAGACATGGGAAGCTCTTCCTTCCTACACTTTTTAAGCTATCAAACAGAGAACCAACCAGGAAAAGAGGAAAATGCACACCTTTTCATGATAAAATGTTCAACATCTGAGAAAACAGTTACACCTTCATCACCCAAGACTAGCAAACTATGTAGCACGGAAACGGAAACGCGGACACGGGGAAACGCGGAAACGGACACGGGGAAACGGTATTTTAAAAAACATAGGAAACGGAAACGTGGGGGAAACGTGTAAATATAAAAAATATAGGAGTATATTTATAAATAAATAAATAAATATATCATGAAAGATGTTCAATAATAAATAAAGTTCAAATCAACATTTAAATTCAACCATAAAAATACATATTTAGAAGTTTCATACTTATAAAAAATAAATATTAACTACAACACATTCAAATGTTAAAAAAGAAAAGATAATGAAATTTATGACATTTCCTCAACTTCACTGTCTTTCTCATTCTCCTTCTCCATGCTTGTAGTTGCATTTTCATCAAACAAAACAGACTCTAACTCTGGTTCATCCAATGAAAGGTTGGCAAATTCAAGAACTCCCACATCTTCCATACTCCCAAATTGATCACCACCAACATCCCACAATTTTGTCTTCTCATCATAATATTGGGAGGAGTTTCTCGACAGAAGACGAAGATTATTATGGATAAAAACCAAGTCCTCTGCACGTTTTGGAGTTAATTTATTCCTTCTGCATGAATGAATGAAGGAATAAATACTCCAATTTCTTTCACAACAAGAGGAGAAAGTAGGTTGTCCAAGCACTTTAAAAGCCAGCCTTTGAAGTAAAGGTGCATTAGAACCAAAATATGCCCACCATTTCCTAGGATCTGTAACATACATACTTCCAATAGAATCAGGATCAGCAAAAGGTCCACTTTTCAAAGAAAAATTTACAAATTCATCATTTGCTCTTATTCGCTCATCTTCATTAGAAAAAATCCTCCTAAAGCATTTAATTCTCTCAGTTGATACTTCTCCATCCATATGAGGAGGCACTCTACCTTCTCCCTCTTGAAGCCATTTTTCACTATAAAATCTTCAAAAATAAGAAAATAAATTCAGAAAATAATAAAAAAAAATTATAACAAGAAGATGAGTATGTAAGTTAGAAATTTGCCTTGGATTTAATGAATGGGCTAAACAATGAAGGGGAGTGTTGCTCTTTGCCCAACGATCAACAAGAATTCGATGAACCACATAATAAAAGGGAGAAAACCCATCTGCTTGCTTTCCTTCATGATCAAAAATAACTTGCTTCACCTTTTCAATCATAGAATCCCACAACTCATAAACCAAATGAAGGCATGGTTTTTCTGTGTCACAAACTCTGATCATGTCATAAATGGGCCCAGTAAAAGCAATGATGTAATCAACCTTTTCCCACCAATCCTCATCTACCACTTTATCACGAACAAATCTAGCTTTGCTTTGGTCATCTTCTCGGTATTGTGCCCATTGATTACTCATAACCATTGCTTCTAAAGCACGCCTAATAAGTTTAAATCTTTTAAGCATCACAACAATAGAAGCAAAACGAGTGTCAGCAACTGAAAGCAATTTCAAAGGGCTAAACCGATTATAAATTGCAAGCCTCATAGAATGATTCATTATAAAATTCTTGATTTGCAAAGCATCCCCATGGATTTCAGTGATCCAGTGACACACATCATAAGTTTCTTGATTAGTTTCCAAATTTTTTGCTGCACATATATTCTTCAAAGCAAGATTAAGAGTGTGCACAACACAAGGAGTCCAATAAATATGTGGAAACATTCCCTCAATGATTTCTCCAGCACCTTTACAATTTGAAGCATTATCAGTAATGACTTGTACCACTTTTTGATGACCCACCTCATCAATTACTTCTTTTAGCAAATTAGCAATAAATTGCTTATCTTTCACTTCACCAGAACAATCTACAGATTTGATAAACATGGGGCCAGACTCAGAAACAACCATAAAATTAATCAAAGGCCTCCTCTGGGGATCACTCCATCCATCACTCACAATACTAACACCCTTTTCTAACCAAGTGCTTTTAATTGGTTTAAGCAACCTCTCTACATTTGCTTTTTCTTGCTGAAGTAATGTGGTTCTCAATTTGTTATAACCAGGCGGCACATAACCACCCAAAACATGATTAGCAGCAAAAGAATAAGAACTCACATAATAAGGATTTCTAGCAAAATTAAAAGGTAAACCCCCAGTGTAGAACATTCTAGCAATCTCTGCATCTAATTGAGCTCTAGTTTGCAAGTCAAAAAGCTATACCAAGAGGAGAATCATTAACTCTTCTTTTCTTCAAAGCTGCTGAAATACTTGGTTCAGTTATATTCAATGAAGGAACAGAAGTTATACTAATAGGCAAAGAAACTCGCTTAGATTGTGAATTGGTAATTTTGTTTGTTGCCTCATCCTCCTGTTTCCTCATTTCAGAAATACTATCATTCATCACTTTTTTACACACACCAATCCCTTTTCCAGTGATTTTCAATAAATGAGCCCTCACTCTAGTATAAGTCCCTTGCTTTTCTTGTCCACAAAAATTGCATATCCATTTACAATTACCCCCTCCTTATCCAGTTTTCTCTAGTTTAGTTACATATCTCCACAAAGGATTAAATTCTTCCTCCCTAGTTTTTGAAGAATTGGCACTAGTGCTATTTGCTTGGGTAGAATTTGAGTTTGAAGAATCCATTCAAATATTGTCCTATCAAAATGACAAAAAGAAAATGCAATTTTATACAATTTACAAATTATTTAAACAAATTATATACTAAGGATTAAAGCACAATGCAAATTATACATTAAAAGATTAAAGAATTAAATAATATAATTGAATAAATTGACTATATTATGAAAAATTTTAATATATAATATAACGATACATTAAAACAAATTATATTAAACACATTATATATAAATTATTACAAAAATATAAAATATATTAATATAAAATACAAATTTTGAATGTTGGAATTTTTTTTATTTATCATTAATTAGAATTTAAACTTGAAATTTTATAATTTTAAAAATAACTTTAAAAATATATTTACATTTATCCTTAATTTCCTTCAAAATGTTGATTATAAAAATATGGCAAATCTTGAAAATTTTTAGTGAATTTGGGAAATTTTTTTTTTATCTTTTTAAAAAAAAAATATTTATGATAACTCCTCAAATTTAGTTTGAGAAAAATCTAATTATGGAATATACATTTAAAGAAAAAAAATTGATACTAAATATGATAAATTTATGATTAATTAATGAAATAAAATTGTAATTAATCAATAAAAATTGCTTAATAAAATTATTTCACAAAGAAATTAGAAAAGGAAAATAATAAATTAAATAATAATAAATTAATAAAACCCCAATATAAACCTAATCTAATTATTCTCATTCACAAATCACAATCGGGAAGAAAAAGAAAATAGGAAAGGCACTTACCTGTCGACGACGACGTTCTCCCTTCGGTGGCTGCTGCTGCTGCTTCTTCTTCTGTTGATAAGAAAGGAGAGAGTATATCAAAGAGTGAATATGGCAGATCAGAGAGAAAAGAAGAGAAAGGGCTGCGATTCTTACCTGCGCTGCGACGCTGCCGACTGGACTGCTGTTGAAGGTACTCTCTTTCTTTTTCTTTTTCTTCTTCTTCCTTTTCTGTTGCTGAACGTTGTGAAGTAATCGATTTTAACCTACCCATTTTTCTTTCTTTTTTTTTCTTTTTTTTTTTTAATTTTCTTTAAAGAACGGAAACGCGTTTCCGATTTTCAATATTTTCGGAAACGGCCCGGTCCGTTCGTTTCCTCGTCGGAAATGTTTCCGACACTGGGAAACGTGACTCAGTGCCGTTTCCATGCTTCATAGCTAGCAAATTCCCTGTAAATAAAAATAAAAAAATAAATAACACATGAAGGCAAATAACTAAACATAAATTACAAAATATCCAGCTTTTTAGTAAGAAATGTACCTTTTGGTTTCCAATGACTCACCCGCCAGCCATCATTATCTTCATTATCAAGTAGAACTTCACCTTCAGTAGCTTCATATTCTTCTTCAACAGATGTGATAAAGAGTAAGGAATCAAAAAGTGCTGAAAAACAAGTTAGGAACAGAGATAATGACAGAGTATTGCAGCAGCAATGAGAATGGAGGAATTTTATTTATCAATATTCAAAATACATGTGAAAATGGATACAAGATCTTTCTCCCACCCCAGCAGTAATCACACTGCCCCCAAGCTATCTATTAGCTGGAAGAAAATAGCCACAAAATAGTTATGACCCCCACTCAACTCTATTCTCTCAATATAAGCTTTCCTAGCTGCTGCATCGCATACTCCTGAGAATCACTCCAACGGAATTAAGCTGACCTGGCCTCCTTCCACAACTTTCTTGCTTCTTCTAGAATACACCCTCTAGATTCTCTTTTCTCTCCCTTTAGGTTCTGCTAAAGAAGGATTTGCATCAGGATGCAGGTCTTCACAGGCAGGGAACTAAAAGGAAGCTCATATCTTGTCATGAACTTACATGGTCAGTGTAGAAATTTTCTAGCGCTAAAAAAAAAAAAAAATGCTAGTGGTCCATATTTATTCTAATAGAATATGGATATATTTTCACTTTTTCAGTGATTTCACAGGACTAAAACTTGTACTTCTTTTAACATTCAAAACAATGAGACTTACAAATTCCCTAAACCATATTTTCTCCTAAGAATAACAATAGCCATCAGTCCTGGTAATTGCCATAAATGTATACTAACATTTTTTACGATTCTTGAAAATTGCATAACTAAATAGAGATTGTTAAAAAGAAAAAATGGTGGAAGATGGCATCATTTACCATTCCGACTTCTGAGTGATAAAAAACTGTTTTTCTGGAAGCAAGCAAGACTTCCTCTTGCTTGGTTCAGCTGATGCCCTTTCAAAAGGGAAGAAAAGAAGAACCAGTGATCAAAAACTGTTTGTCATCACTGGAATCACGTCAGCAACCATGGTCTTACTTTCTGCCATTTTATGGGACCAATACAGAGCAGGCACCCACAATACAATAGCAAATATCCGTCTCACAATATAAACTTCTTCTAAAATTATCAAAGCACTCAACAACACCACAAAGGGCAATCAACAGATGTGAATTCAAAAATCACAAAACCAAAGATTAGGAACAGAGAAAAAACCATGTACAGTAATGTTCCCAAGCCAAAACACCTGTTTGAAGGCACTGAATATTCACTCAATTTAATATTTAAATAGTAAATACAAATGCAGAATATTCACTCAAATTGACAAGGAAGAAAAGAATTGGAAAGGACCATGTCGACGATAAAGCTGAAAAATTGGGCTTAACCAACTTCTATTGCTTTCCTAATTTCCTAAAAATAAGCTTAATATATGAGAACTTTTTAATTTGTTATAATATTATCACATTTACACACAAAATTCTAATTTTCAATTCTTTAAAAAGTTTTATCAAAAATCAATCTATTTTTGTGTAAGCAAACATGAGGCTAAGTTATTCCCAGCAGCAACATAAGGTTTGAACCAACATAAAGATGGACTTAAAGAACATAAACACAAATTTTTTTTTTTTTTGGTTCACCTTGTCAAAGTCTCATCGAAATCAAACTTGCTCCATCAAACACATTGTCATTTTGGTTCTTTGAAGTGCCATGTGTCAGTTATAATACACAAGCAAAGCCAAATTTCAAAAAAGTAGTATTAAAACTTTGTACGAATTATAATAGATGGAAGAAGAGAAATTTAATTACAACAAACTATTAAAGGTTTAAGAGTATATTATAGAGCTAGTATAAAAGAAGATAGTTGAGGAATAAAAATACGAATAAAAGGCACTCAATGAGAGACATTTATAAAGACATGATAGATAGGATGCACAAGTGAGATCAAACCAAGCACTAGAGTTCTAATGAAAGAAGCTTCAACTTTGAATTGCATCTCCGGAATTTTGCTCATCTTCTAATTGGTTTCCACCTTTCAATGGAATATGGGACTCCCTGTAAGTGACAGTTTGCAAGGATTTCCATGGTACACGTCCACCCACTTGAACACGGGCAATTGCTTCCGTAGTAGGGTTCCAAACCAGCAGCTGCCCACCCAAATCTGAAAAAAATAGCTCACCATTCCTTGAAAATCCCAATGGCAAGCACGGGCGCATAACCTCAGGGTATGCTATGGTAAATAATTTAGTCCAAGACTCTTTAACTCCATATTCAAGCAATACCCACAACTCAACATGATAAGGAACATGGAGGGGCAGAGCAACATACTCATTCAAGGAAAAAATTGACTCAAAAGAATCGACAGGATCTGGTAGACCTGTTGTTTTGATAACCTCATTGCACAAGTCGAAAGAAACAATTACATCTTCAGGACTATGGTATCTTGTCCTCCAATGAAATGTACCATTTGCACCCGTATGGCCTCTATGATCATTAAAAAAGCCATCACAATATTTATAAGAAGGCAAAATCCAAGCATTCAAAGTGACATCAACTTTTCTCCATGTATCATCCCTTAGGCTATATATCTCCACCAGGTAATCCCATTGGGAATCAAGAGATGAATATTCGAAAATCCTGAGAACTTTGCAATCACTAGTTCTTGGGTCAAATCCGAATTCTACTATTTCCAATGAAATAGAATGATGAGGAGGACGCGGAACGTTCGATTCAGGTAGGATCTTAGTTTCTGTGGTTGTAGGGTTCCATAGAACGATGTTACTTTCAGAGTCATAAATATCATCCCATAATCCTAGCAAATCCTCAACGTAATATACATCACGGAGACAAATTAAACCATTACAGCAAGAACCCACAATGTCAATAAATGAACATTTTTCAATTATATCCTTTGGATATGGTATCTCCTGAGGAGCAGACAAATCGAATGTATCAGAGGAGAGGAAGGAAAAAGCATAATCCTCAAAATCCTCAGCGTTATAATCCTCAAATTTGACAAGGACACGGGGATTGGCATTCAAATCTTCAGAATCAGAATCAGAGAGTAGGTTCTTATATATATAATTAGGATCAGAAAAGAGAGCACACCAAGATTTGCAGACGCATCTGAATCTGATGAGGCATATGACGGGTAATCTGAACAAGATGTTGAGTACCAAATGTTTAGGCAGATAATCAACAGCCATGGTAGATACTAGTTTTCTTGATCAGAATGCCAAGAAAGATAGCCGAAAGAAGAGAGCACACTTCTCACAAATATCAAATTCTTAGCCACTAGGTAAGAACACTGATTTGGAAGCTTCCAATGGTATACTGATTTGGAAGCTTCCAATTGTGTACGACATGCCATATATGGCTTAAAAAAATAAACCAATGGTGGTTGACAAACATATAATTTATTAATTAAATTATAATGATATATCTTTTATATTATTTAAAAAACATGTCTAAGCTTAGTTTGAAATCTTTTAATTAAATTATTTTAAAATTAAATAATAAATATTTTATATTTTTTAAAATACATATTTAAGTTTCAAATTTGAAAATTTTGTCACATTACTAAAAATTAATAATTAAAAGTAAAATTATCTAGTTGTATTAAAAGTATAAACAATATGAATAATTTGATGCACTTTGCAAATGTGCAGGTCCTCATAGTTATTCTAATAGATAAATTAAAACTATAAATTGGATTGATTTTGTCTAAAACTCCAATTGTTTGGCCCAATTTTTATGTTGAGGCCATCAAATTTTCATGACTTTTAATGTTGAGGTTATACTAAATTTGACTAAAATTGAGTTCAAATGTAATATAAATTTATGTGATAAAACATTTATTTTGACAATTAATTTGAATGACTATAATATGGAAAATGGATAACAAAAAAGTTATATTACGTCAAAGTTTTTTTAGTATATTAACAAGATGAAAACAAAAGTCAAACAAAAACGTGGAGGAAAAGCTAAAATTTCAATTTTTTTTTTATCAAATATATGTGATGATTTTCCAAAGGGGTGAGAATACGCTTTGCCATCTTAATGCTTTGAGTAACACTAGTCTATGCGTTCCAATCTTGAAAGTGCTAAAGAGCTCTCATATTAATCACAGTTGGTTGAAAGCATCTCTAAAGGTTAAAATATTTGGTCACAAATCAATCACAGCATGAAGGCTTTAACGTGAATTTTTTATGTTGATCATCCATCACACCACTAACACTTTTACCACTAGATAACTTGCTATTTAATTTCTAACTTATTGTACCAATCATTGACATTTTTACCAGTTTCTTATATATATATATATATATATATATATATATATTTGATTCATTGGAAAAGGGACTTGACGCTCAATACAATAGGCTATAGCCAACATTACATGTAGGTTTTAGAAAAGTGTTTAGAAATAAAAAATAAAGAAAAATCATGGTTAAAACAGCAAGCCAGCTACCCAAAAAAATTGCCTCAAGCCAAACAAGTTAGTTCCTAGTTGAGAATTTTGCCCACTTGAACCGTCACTCCGAAGACCAAAGAGCAATGTCACCATTGAGAACAAAGCCTCACACCTAGTAGGAAAATGGAGCCAACCAAAGAACGTTGGAGTAAAAAATGACTGAAACACCTAAAGCAAAACTCCAAGAAAAATTGTACCAAGGATTCGAGTAGCAGCAACCAAGCATTTTTTGAATTAATTGAAATACATGGTCATGGAAGTCAGAATCTCTGAGACTATGGGGAAAGAAAAGAAAAGGAAGAGATAAAGCCCAAGACTTCTCATCTCTTATAGCCAAAAGGGGTAGCCGAGCGAGGAGGCTAACACTTACACGCTCAAGATGCCGTCTTCCTTCCAACCCAACAAACTAAAGACATCTCCAAAGTTAATATCTACACCCTCACAGAAGAAGCACACCTAATACAAAAGAAACACAACTTTTTGGGAGGACTTATTCATGCTGAAGGAAATACAACTTCATCTCCTGTCTTGCATCCAAATACTAATTCTTTCTCTGGCATCAATGGGCAGTCTTGAAATTGTTCTCCATTCCTATCTAGACAGAAATATACTTGAATAACATCTTCTCCGGATTGGACTTTTCTTTATTGCAATGTATGATGGGTCTTGTTAGGTGGTTGAAAGCTCTTTTAATATCATCGATATTGTATTTAGCATTGTTTGGAGTAATGCCTGTTCCAATAAAAGAATTTTAACAAGTTTTAATACTATATAAGATAAAAACAAAAATATTAAGAAAATATAGAGTAATTACTACCTGCTGTTTCTAATACTCTGAGAATATTTACTTGCTCAACCCTGTCTATTGATTTCTTGTAGTACTGGAATAGGTCCCAACCAGTGCAAATGCCATGTTTAACCCACTCATGTTCCCATAAGTCAGTATTAGACTGTTTGGCATCGAAATTTGGCCACAACTTGTCTAACTCAACAATAATGGGAGAGTTAATCAATTGTAACATAATTAAAAATAAATAAACTGTTAATTTTTTAGAATTAGAACACAAATGTAACACCCCTAATTTTTGAATTTATTATTTTGTAGGTAAATATTAATATTTTATATTATTTAAATTTTAGGAAATTATTTGAAATTTTTCAGATTTTAGAAATCGGGTTCGATTTTCCAAAAATATAAAACTTTGATGATTTTTAAAAATTAATTTAAAGACCATGTGGCAAAACTAAAAATATATTTGGACTCTATGAATTTTTATGAGTTTTCTAGAATTTTTTTCGGAATTTTTGGACCTCATTTTCGGTCCCAAGGCAGAGTAAAAATTTAAAATTTTGTATATTGAATTGGACCGATCGAATCGAACCGAACCGGATCGGACCGATCGAATCGGACCGACCTCTTTCTTCCTTTTCTTTCTTCCCTGCGCGCGTCCCGTCTCTCTTCTTCTCTCTCCCATTTTCTCTCTCCTCCCTCCTCCCCACGCCGGCCAACCACCGCCCCAGCCTCCCCAGCTCACCGGCGCCCCTCCAGCAACCATCCCCCTCGCTGGCCACCACCTGGAATGTCGGGAAAGTGCGCGCGAAGACACGCGACCCGCAGCGCGACGCCTCACCTTCTCGGCCAAAATTTGATTGATCTAGCCACTGTTTGGGCTGGGTCTTGTGTCAAACCTCTTCTACATCTCGAGAGCTTTCTATAGACACCAAGAACACCAAAATCCATCAAGCGGTTTGCCCAATTTTTGTCCGGAAAGTTTTAGCCCATTTCGACTTTTGGGCTAGATTTCTCGCAAACTGTGAACCTCACGAGAAAATCGAGAGTACCGGAGCTCTCCACTCGTCGAGAGCTTCGCGGCAATATAAATTTCGGTGGGTTCCACAAAACTTTGTAGTATTTTTCTGAGTACTAAATGAGCTTAGAAAATTCCATAAAAAATTATATGCTAACCTCTGTGTTGTGGGCTTCGTGTAGGTACCTTCAATTCTTGAAATTTCGACGGTTGCAGGGGTCTGTGAATTTTTGGTCAGATAGACAGGCTACCGAAAAAATCTAGAAATTGGGTCGAGATTTTGGCTACCCCACCGTTGTCCGATGTCCCGAGTGTGTTCCCAAGGTCGGAATTGGCATAGATAAACCCGAACCTTGCTTTTTCTTAATTTTCTAGTGCTTAAATGGGATTAAAAATCCATAAATATTCGTGGTAGCTCAAAAAATTATAATTCCTTTTGCATTAGCTTAGTAATAATGCTAAGGACCGCGGGGCAAAGTTTTAAAATTTTTAGAACTCATTTGGGTAGTTTTTGCAAAAGGGTCAATTATAAGGACTAAACTGTAATTTTACTATTATGATTGATGACTGTTTGGATGGGCCCAGGAGGGGCTGTGTGATGTGATTGAGCTGTGGGTGTACGAGTTGTGGATATAGAAGTGCATTTTAAGCCATTTTGCAGGTTGGGTAAGTCCTAGGTTTAGGGGAGACTCTGCTGGATTTTCGGCACGACTTAGGACATTTTTTATCTTTTTTTTAGTTTGTATTGAGTCAAAAGTATTAAATAATCGTAATAAAATTGTCAGGTGATCCGGGACAACCTTCCTCCTTCGCCCAGCCGCCACAGTGACTTCGGTTGAGTCTGTGAGTAAAATATTAATTTTAATTGTAATTTCGATATTATTATATGTTCAAGCATGCCCATGCATCACTTATAAATATATATCTATGTAGTTAAATTCTAGGCATATTTTATGTTGCATTCACAACTGTTAAAGTGCCATATGTTTTTTGTGATAATTTGGAGCAGTGTGTGTGCATGGCGTGCCTGTGGTATGGTATTGGATATGGACAGAACGGGTAGACACGGCTTGAGTTCTTCGCTGGGACCCAGTCCTATGGGGTAGACATGGCTTGAGATCTTTGCTGGGACTCCGTATTTGGTTTATTAAGAGAAAGTCCGACTTGAGATCTTCGCTGGCAGATGTTAGATTAAGAGACTGTATAGGGGATCAGCTCCCATATATGTATTGTTTGACAGTGTTGGGTGTGTGGGTGCTCCAAATTACCTTTTTGCTGTTATGATATGAAAATATTGACGTTGTTGCATTTCACTCCACATGGTGCATTAGCTTTAGATAGCTATAGAAATTATGGTTAAAATTGATATTTTACTCTGTGAGGCGAACGCTCACTCCTGTTCATTATTTTTCCAGGCTACAGGAGGATTATTGTTGTGGTTAACCTGCTTTTCTTCTTCGCAGGTCGTTTATTAATGTTTGTGTAATTCTGTTAACTCCTAGAATTTTCGCACGTATTAGAAATATTTATTTGATTTGGGTCTGTAATATAATTGTCATGTTGGACCTGTAAACTTATTAAATGTATGTATGGTTGGATGGGATGAGGGAGTCGGGCTCCCATTTATTTTTATAACATTTGATTATGTGGAGGGTGAGCTGAACTTCCCAAATGATTATAAATTGTATTTACAGGTCGGGTGAGTTAAAAACTCCCAGTTAAATGGTCCATGTTATGGCCAGACTCTGTCCAGTTGAATTTTTGAAATTGGGCCCAAATGGGCCTTAGAGTTGGGTTGATGAATAGTTAGGCTTACTACGGGCCTCGAGGGCTTTAGGCTGGCCCAGGTCCTAGTGCCAGTTCGGCCCATAGGTTGGGTCGTGACAAATGTGGTATCAGAGCTTAGGCTTTAGATTCATAGGGAAAAATTGTCTAAAGTGTTGGGAAGAGTCTTATAGGAGTCACATGCGGAATATAGGGTCCACATTCGTCTTGCATTATCATCTTTGCTTCTAGTTTCTGCTTTATATAATTGTGTGTAAATATGAGTCTATAGAGCTATGTAACATGCAGTTTTGAATTTTGTGGGCTAATGCTACTAAATTTCAGGAAAATGCGTAGAAGCAGAAGAGCTGCCACTGCACCAGAACCAGATGTGCCTGACGAGGTGTCGGCACAGGATGAGGCGCCTGCCTCGAGGAGGCGGGGTAGGAGGCCTAGAGCTGTTCAAGTAGAAGAGCAGCTGCCACCAGTTCAGGATCAGTCTTTTATGGCATAGGGTCCCGTGGACCCAATGGCAGCTACTCTAGCTGGTTTGCAGAGAACCATCGATATGATGGCACAGTATATGGTCCACCCTCCCCAACAGCAGCAGTCCACCGCACCAAGGGGGGAACCTTACAAACAGATAATTAATTTCAAGAAATTGGTGCCTGGTACTTATGATGTGTCAGATGATGCCTATCGGTTTTTGGATTCCTGCCAACAGGCAGGGATGGAGTTGCAGTTGACTGATAGGAGGCTCATAGAGTGTGTGCAGCATATCATGGGGTCTATGCCTAGTGTCACGGAGTAAGAAGTTTGCTCACCTCAAACTTGCTTCAAACCGTGCGGCCTTAGTCTTCCCCCAAGACTAAGTCAGCCTTCCCACACTACAAGTCTATATAGATAGACTAATAAGGGTGACAAAGGGTAAAAATGGTGAGAGAGTGAGTAAGGAACAAGGAACACACTTGGAAAGAGTTTGGCAAAGGGAAAGTAACTTTACTACTCAATGAAAATTACTTTACAAGCCTAAGGCTTACAAGAGAGTAATAAAGTGGGCTAAATGTATAAGAACACACTAAAGAGCTTTAGTATGGCTTGGATGCTTGTTGAGACCATTGGATGCCCAAATGAAGGCCAAAGACCCCTATTTATAGCCTTCATGCCGAGTTGGAGTGGTTTGGGCGGCCAAAATTCGAATTTCGGCGCGCTAGCAGAAAACTAGCGGAGAACCTCATTTTGGCGGGCTGCCAGCGTGGGTGAACCTCGTTTGGGTGGGCTGGCAGCCCGCGCGCGCCCCGTGCTCTCCAGGCGCTTCCAGAACCTTCGGCAGGTGAACCTCGTTTGCCCGCGCGCCTAGCGTTCCCGCGCGTCAATTTGAACCTTGTTTCTGTACGCTAGCTTCCCGCGCGCGCCTGGCACTCCCGCGCGCCAGTTTGAACCTCGCTTGCCCGCGCGCGCCTAGCCTTTGCCGCGCATGTTTGAACCTCGCCTGCGCACGCCTCTCCCGGGCGTGCCCGGCACTCCCGCGTGCCCACTCTCGCGCAATGAACCTCGTTTTGCGCCTCGTCTGCCGGCCTGCTGCTCCCACGCGGCCTGCACGCCTAGCAGGCCCATTGTGCGCCAGACTTGGCCCGTGAACCTCATTTTGGGCCTCCCATCAGCCCGGCACGCCCAGTAAGTGCCCAGCACGCCTCCAGCCCCTCTGAACCTCATTTTGGCGTGCAGTAGGCAAACTTAACCTCATTTTGGCCTGCTCCTCCCGGCAACTCTCCTGCTCGCTCGGTTGGCCTGTTTGCCCCGAAAATTGACTCCTTCAAACATTGCCTCCCAGCAATGCACCTTCCCTTCACCCCACAAGGATTTACACCTACTGAACCTCCCTCGGTAGGCAACCTCGCGAAAAAAAATTGGACTTCTTCGGGAGACTAATTTTGTTGAGTGACATTCTCCCCCACTCAATCCGCACGATGCCCTCATCGTTTGGACCTCCTCCCATGTCTCCCTGCGTGCACCGCATGGTTGCTTTAGGCTTCCTCTAACTGTGCTCCTGTAGTACTCCCCTCATCCCTGTGGCTAAGTGCACCAGCTCTTCCCTCGGCTTTGCACTTTCGCCTGCTCTTCCGCGAGCGATGTCGCCTTAGACCCTCTCGCCTCGGCGATGACTCCTCCCTTGGACTTCTGGCTACTGCATTTTCCCTTGCACAACCCACCTTCCTCCTTGGTGGTTGCCCCTTCCGTAACTTCGGAGTGTGTCCCCTCTTACACTCCTTCGGATCCTTCTTCAGAGTACCTCCTCTTTTCCCAAGCCGCTTCTCTCCCCGAGCAGCTGATGAAGGATCATGCATCTCAACATGCATGGTTGCAAGGGTGTTGGACGCTTTCCCTCGCAACAATGGCACCACACATGTACCACCTCCCTCCGTGATACACATGCTATTGGCGAATAGCATTGGGATCGCCTTAGCTCGGTCCACGAACTCGACCCCAAGTACGCACTGATAATCATCCATGGAGACAATAAAGAAATCTAAAGAACCATGCCAGTCTCCAATGCGTACCTTGACATCTCGGGCTACACCATGTATCAGGTTGGGTGTGGAGTTGACTGCCTTCAACCATCCCGTCTCCTTCTCATAAGGGATGCCCAACCTCTTGGCTTCCTCCACCGTTAGGAAGTTGTGGGATGCCCCGGTGTCCAACAATGCCCGTAACTCTTGTCCTCCCACCTTGATTTGGACAAAAGGTCGCCCCTTCTCCACATTCACGATCCCTTACTCCTGGACCTTAAGGGCACTCGACTGCAAGGATCCCATGGTCGCCTCCCTAGGTTAGAAAGGTGTCCCCTCCCTTTCCTCGACCAATGCTGAGAGCTTGCTCTTCTTTGGGCACTCTCCAGCTTTATGCGGTCCATCACAAAAAAAGCACTTAAGAAAAGGGCGTTCCATACCTCGGTCTTCTCTCTAATTCCTAGGGTGCCCCTCCTTCGGCTTGTAGGATTTGGAGCTTCCATCCTTGCCTTGGCTGTTGCCTCCCTCGCTCCTGTCCTTCTGTGGACTGAGTCTGCTCTTTTCGCTCCTCTGGAACTCCATGAGGGATTCAGCTATGGAGATGGCAGTAGCTAGATCTCATGCTCCTCGCCTCTCTATCTCCATTTGGGCCCAAGTCTGTAGGCCATCCGTAAAGGCAAAGAGAGCTTCCGCATCTGGGTAGTCCGGGATCTCCAACAGAGTCTCCATAAATTCCTTCACATAGTCCCGAATACTCCCCCTCTGTGACAGACGCCTCAATCTGGCCCTTGCTTCGTGCGCGGCATTCTCCGGGTAAAATTGCTCTCTTAAGCTCTCTCTTGAACTCATCCCATGAGGCAATGGTGGAAAGCCCTTTCTCCATGTTGCCATGCCTCTGTCTTCACCAAACCATTGCAGTATCCACCAAATACAAGGGCACATGGTCCACCTTCTTGGCATCATCCGTAATGCCTATCGCCACAAATCTTGCTCCACGCTCCAAAGGAAATTATCAATCTCCTTCGCATTCCTAGCGCTACTATACACACTTGGCTTCAGAACCTCCACACGCGAAGGGATGACTAGGCTAGCCCCAGAAGCGGTGGAAACTCCCCCACGTGCCACGGCCATAGCAACAAGAGACACTTGCTGCTCTACTTTAACTTTCCCATGGCCTGGTCCAACTCCCTCCTAAGGTAGCTATTCTCCTCTACTACCTTATCTAACTGTTCCTTTAGGGACCTATTCTCATCTCTTAAGGCAACATATTTACCCATTTGAGAAAGGCGTAGGGACTCACCTTCACTAGCCAGCTTGTCGATTGCAGCGTTCAAGGCACCCTGCATGTCCCCTTGAAGCTCTTCCATGCTCCCGTCGAGCTCCACCAAGCGAGTGTCCATCTCCTTGAACTTCTCCTCTCCATCAACGAGGTGCAATTCGACCTTAGCGAGACGTTTCTCTAAGTCTCCCAAGTCCTCTCTTGCTCGGCTAGTCTCCCTTGACTTACCTCTACCTTTTCTCTTACCGCCTTTATGCTCCACACTCATAGTAGCAACACCCACACCAAGGGTGATCTCACTCTGATCTGCCATTGTCACCTTCAAGAGCAACCGAAGCTCTGATACCACTTGTCACGGAGTAAGAAGTTTGCTCACCTCAAACTTGCTTCAAACCGTGCGGCCTTAGTCTTCCCCCAAGACTAAGTCAGCCTTCCCACACTACAAGTCTATATAGATAGACTAATAAGGGTGACAAAGGGTAAAAATGGTGAGAGAGTGAGTAAGAAACAAAGAACACACTTGGAAAGAGTTTGGCAAAGGGAAGTAACTTTACTACTCAATGAAAATTGCTTTACAAGCCTAAGGCTTACAAGAGAGTAATAAAGTGGGCTAAATGTATAAGAACACACTAAAGAGCTTTGGTATGGCTTGGATGCTTGTTGAGACCATTGGATGCCCAAATGAAAGCTAAAGACCCCTATTTATAGCCTTCATATCGAGTTGGAGTGGTTTGGGCGGCCAAAATTCGAATTTCGGTGGGCTGGCAGAAAACTGGCGGAGAACCTTGTTTTGGGAGGCTGCCAGCGCGGGTGAACCTCGTTTGGATGGGCTGATAGCCCGAGCACGCCCCGCGCTCTCTAGGCGTTTCCAGAACCTTTGGCGGGTGAACCTCGTTTGCCAGTGCGCCTGGCGTTCCCGCGTGCCAGTTTGAACCTCATTTCCGTATGCTGGCTTCTCGCGCGCTCCTGGCACTCCCGCGCGCCAGTTTGAACCTCTCTTGGCCGCGCGCGCCTAGCCTTTCCCGCGCACGTTTAAACCTCGCCCGCGCAAGCCTTTCCCGGGCGCGCCTGGCACTCCCACGTGCCTACTCCCGCGCGATGAACCTCGTTTCGCGCCTCGTCTGCTCGCCTGCTGCTCCCACGCTGCCCACATGCCTAGCAGGCCCATTGTGCGCCAGACTTGGTCCGTGAACCTCGTTTTGGGCCTCCCATCAGCCCGGCATGCCCAGCAAGCGCCCAGCACGCCTCCAGCCTCTCTGAACCTCATTTTGGCATGTAGTAGGCAAACTTAATCTCATTTTGGCCTGCTCCTCTCGGCAACTCTCCTGCTCGCTCGGTTGACCTGTTTGCCCCGAAAATTGACTCCCGCAAACATTGCCTCCCAGTAATGCACCTTCCCTTCACCCCACAAGGATTTACACCTACTGAACCTCCCTCGGTAGGCAACCTCGCGGAAAAAATTTGGACTTCTTCGGGAGACTAATTTTGTGGAGTGACACTAGACAATGGATGAATAACTACATATTATCTCGGATGGAAGGTTTGTCATGGACCCAGTTTGTGAAGCTGTTTATCAACATGTTTATGCTAGAAAGTTTTAGAGACCAAAAGTAGTGGGCCTTTGAGGCCTTAAGGCAGAATGGAAGGTCTGTAAATGAATATGCTACATAATTTCTGGAACTGAGCAGATATGCCCCTACAGCAGTGGCTACAGAAAGTATGAAGGTGAAAAGGTTCCTAAAGGGGCTGGACAGGAGGTATGCAAACCTGGCCATGATGTCTGATCAGTCTTTTGATATGGTAGTTGATCGAGCCCGACAGATTGAGATTAGCTATACAGGAGATGACAGTGGAAGAGCAAAGAAAAATAGAGCAAAGGGTTCTTCAGGTGATCCCCACATGGGTTCTACGGATAGTAGAGGCCAAAGTAATTACAAAGGAAGAAGTAGGAATAAGAAGAGTGGTTTTATACACAAATTTCGAGGATTCAAACCAGAGTACGGATCCAGCAGTTATCACAGTTTGGGATACATCAGTTTTGGGTGCAGTTGAGATCCTCCTTTGCACCTTGTGCAGTGTGGAAGAGGACATTCAGGAGCTTGTATGATGGGTTCAGGAGTATGCTTCAGGTGTGGCCAACTAGGTCACTTCGCTAGGGAATGCCCCGTGTTCAGCGAGCCACAGATGGGGTCACAGGGTTCTGTTGCAAATGTTCCTCGTCAGCTGTATCATGGTGCTTCCAACATGGCGAGCACTCAATTCGATGTATGGGGCGAGGACAAGGAGGACGTGGATTTAGAGGTAGATCAGGAGGTAGAAGTCAGTATCAGGGTTCTGCAATGCAGGGTAGGGGTCAAGCACGGGTTTTCACCCTAACCCACCAGTATGCTCAGGCTTCCAATGCATTTGTGGCAGGTATTCTTATAGTCTGTTCCTATGAGGCTCGTGTTTTGATAGATCCAGGTGCTACGCACTCATTTGTCTTCCCAGTTTTTACCATGAGATTGGGTAGGAACCCTACAACTTTAGAATGCCCTTTGTCTGTAGCTATCCCATTTAGTGACAACATAGATGTAAATATGGTTTTTTCGAGTAGCCCAGTAGTAGTGGATGGAAGAATCCTCCCAGCAGACTTGGTTCCTCTACCAGTAATGGATTTCAATGTACTTTTGAGAATGGATTGGTTGGCAACTCATTATACCACTTTAGACTGCAGGAATAAAAAGGTGTATTTTCACATACCTAGTGTGGAAGAGTTTAGCTTTGATGTTGATAGGAGCGTGGCTCCATATAATTTGGTGTCAGCAATTAGTGCTAGAAAAATGTTGAGGTGTGGATGTCAAGGGTATTCGGCATTGGTGAGAGATACATCTGTAGAAGGTGTCAACATGGAAAATGTTCCTATTGTTAGAGAATTCATGGATGTCTTCCCTGAAAAGCTTCCAGGGTTACCACCAGGAAAGGAAATAGAGTTCTGCATTGATGTTGTGCTGGGTATAAACCCCATATCAATGCCGCCGTACAGGATGGCACCAGCAGAATTGAAAGAGTTAAAGGAACAACTACAGGAGCTTTTGGACAAGGGTTTCATACATCTGAGCACTTCACCCTATGGTGCTCCTGTTCTATTTGTGAGAAAGAAAGATGGGTCATTGAGGTTGTGCATTGACTATAGACAGCTGAATAAGGTGACTGTGAGGAACAAGTATCTACTTCCTCAGATCGATGATCTATTTGATCAACTCTAAGGGGCTAGATTCTTTTCCAAGATAGACCTACGATTAGGCTATCATCAGTTGAGAATCAAGAATAAGGATGTGTCCAAGATGGCATTCAGGACAAGATATGGTCATTATAAGTTCTTAGTGATGTCTTTTGGACTCACTAATGCACCAGTAACCTTCATAGACTTGATGAACAGGGTGTTCAGGCCATTCCTGGACCGTTTTGTCATCGTATTTATAGATGACATTTTGGTATACTCTCGGACCGAGAAAGAACACGTGTGGAATTTGAGAATGGTATTGCAGACTTTGAGGGAGCACCAACTATATGCCAAATTTTCAAAATGTGAATTTCGGCTAGAAAGCATCTCATTCTTAGGACACGTGGTTTTTAGTGAAGGCATTCAAGTGGATCCCAAGAAAAGTGAGGCTATAACTGATTGGCTTAGGCCTATATGATCCAACGAGGTGCAGTTTTCCGGCTTAGCTGGCTACTATAGGCGTTTTGTGCAGAATTTTTCCAGGATAGCGGCTCCCCTAACAAAGTTAACTCCGAAGAATGTTCCATTCATTTGGACAGATGATTGCGAGGAGAGTTTCCAGAAGCTTAAGGAGTATCTAACCACCGCCCCTGTGCTGACATTACCGATGAGTGGTGAAGGATATACCGTGTACTGTGATGCCTCCAGAGTTGGCTTAGGGTGTGTTTTGATGCAGAATAGAAAAGTAGTGGCTTATGCTTCAAGGCAGCTAAAGAGGCATGAGCAGAACTACCCCACCCATGATTTGGAAATGGCGGCTGTAATCTTTGCACTAAAGATCTGGAGACACTACCTGTATGGTGAAGTGTGCGAGATATACACTGACCACAAGAGTTTGAAGTACATCTTCCAATAGAGGATTTAAATTTGAGACAAAGGAGATGGATGGAGCTTCTGAAGGACTATGATTGTACCATCCAGTACCACCCTGAGAAGGCCAATGTAGTAGCAGATGCTTTGAGCAGAAAATCTTCTGGCAGCTTGGCGTACATATCAGCGGAGAAGAGACCGTTGATTCAGGAAGTACATGAGTTGTTGGCTCATTTTTCAGTGAGGCCAGACTTATGAGACAGAGTCAGAGTTTCCCAGCACAGAGACCAACAACTGATGAAAATCATAGAAAGAGTACAGCAGAGTGAAGGTGGTGAGTTTGGATTTGCTAGTGATGGCGCCCTTATGCAAGGTTCCAGGATATGTGTGCCCGACGTGGACAATCTCAGAAATGAAATCATGCAAGAGCCACACTATACACTGTACAATGTCCACTGAAGCTCCACCAAGATGTACCATGATGTGAAAGATAGCTATTGGTGGAATGGCATGAAGAGAGACAGAGCATACTTCGTGTCCAAGTGCTTGACTTGTCAGAAGGTGAAGTTTGAACACCAGAGGCCGTCAGGGAAGCTGTAAGAGCTCCCTATCCCAGAATGGAAGTGGGAAATGATTACTATGGATTTTGTGACTGAGTTGCCTCGTACCATGTAGGGATATAATTCGATATGGGTAATTGTAGACCGCCTAACTAAATTAGCTCATTTCTTGTCTGTGAAGATCACATATTCTGTTGCACAGTACGCCCCACTCTATATTCGGGAAATAGTCAGATTGCATGGAGTTCCTGCTTCTATAATATTTGACAGAGGGCCCCAGTTCACTTCTCGATTTTAGAGAAAGTTGCAGGAGGCACTTGGCACGCAGTTGAACTTTAGTATCACTTTTCACCCTCAGACAGACGGACAGTCCGATAGGACAATCCAAACACTGGAAGACATGCTTCGCATGAGTGTTTTGGATTTTAGAGGTCAATGGGATGATCAGCTACCTTTGGTGGAGTTTGCCTACAACAATAGTTATCATTCCAGCATAGGGATGGCACCCTATGAGGCACTATATGGCAGAAAGTGTAGGTCTCCTTTTGTGTTGGATGGAAATGAGAGAAGCGAAGGTGCATGATATAGACCTAGTGCAGTACACTTCAGAGATAGTTCTTTTAATCAGGGAACGATTGAAAACAGCTTTCAGTAGGCAGCAAAGTTATGCAGATCCCCAGACGGAGGGATGTGGAGTTTGCAGTAGGTGATTACGTATTCCTGAAAGCTTCTCCGATGAAGGGAGTCATGAGATTTGGAAAGAAGGGCAAGTTGGCACCTCGGTATATTGGACCTTTTGAGTTTACTGATAGAGTTGGAGCAGTTGCCTACCGATTGGAGTTACCACCCAACCTTTCTCATGTTCATCCTGTATTTCACATCTCCATGCTCAGAAATACATTCTGATCCTTCTCATGTGTTCTGACAGAATGTAATAGAGTGAAGAAAACTTAACGTTTGAGGAGCAACCTGTAGCCATAGTGGACTACCAAGTGAGGCAGCTAAGATTAAAACATATCCCTATGGTTAAGGTTTTGTGGAAGAGCCAATCAGTGAAATAGTGCACCTGGCAGTCAGAGCGGGATATGCGTAGCAAGCACCCTTATCTATTCAATGTGAAATTCTATACTTTATTTTGCCTTGTGTAAAATTCGAGGACGAATTTTCTGTAAAGGGGAAAGAATGTAACACCCCTAATTTTTAAATTCATTATTTTGTGGGTAAATATTAATATTTTATTTTATTTAAATTTTAGAAAATTATTTGAAATTTTTTGGATTTTAGAAATCAGGTTCGATTTTCTAAAAATATAAAACTTTGATGATTTTTAAAAATTAATTTAAAGACCACGTGGCAAAACTAAAAATATATTTGGATTCTATGAATTTTTCTGAGTTTTCTAAAATTTTTTTCGAAATTTTTGGGCCTCGTTTTCGGTCCCAAGGCAGAGTAAAAATTCAAAAATTTGTATCTTGAACTGGACCAGTCGAATCGGACTGGCCTCTTTCTTCCTTTTCTTTCTTCCCTGCGCGCGTCCCGTCTCTCTCCCTCTCTCTCCCGTTTTCTCTCCTCCTCCTCCCCACGCCAGCCATCGCCCAGCCTCCCAGGCTCCTTGTGCCCCTCTAGCAACCATCCCCTCGCCGCCACGGAAAGCCAGGAAAGTGCGCGCGAAGACATGCGACGCACAGCGCAACGCCTCACCTTCCCAGCCAAAATCCGGCCGATCCGACCACTGTTTGGGCCGAGTCTTGTGTCAAAACCCATCTACACCTCGAGAGTTTTTCATAGACACTAAGAATACTAAAATCCATTGAGTGGTTTGCCCAATTTTTGTCCGGAAAGTTTTAGCCCATTTCGATTTTTTGGCTAGATTTCTCGCAAACCGTGAACCCCACAAGAAAACCGAGAGTACCAGAGCACTCCATTCGTCGAGAGCTTCGCGGTAATATAAAATTCAAAATTTTTAGACACCGTTTTTTGGTGGGTCCCACGAAACTTTATAGTATTTTTTCGAGCACTAAATGAGCTTAAAAAATTCCATAAAAATTATATACTACACCCGTGTTGTGGGCTTCGTGTAGGTACCTTCAATTCACGGAAATTCGACGGTTGCGAGTGCATGAATTTACGGCGCATGAGACAGACTCTGAAAAAGTCTCGAAATTGGGTCGAGATTTTAGCTACCCCACCGTTGTTAGATGTCCCGAGAGCGTTCTCGAGGTCGGAATCAGCACAGGTAAACCCGAACATTTCTTTTTCTTAAATTTCTAGTGCTTGAATGGGATTAAAAATCTATAAAATATTGGTGGCAGCTCAGAAAATTATAATTCCTTTTGCATTAGCTTAGTAATAATGCTAAGGACTGCGGGGCAAAGTTTCAGAATTTTTAGAACTCATTTGGGTAGTTTTAGCAAAAGGGTCAATTATAAAGACTAAACTGTAATTTTACATATTGTGATTGATGACTGTTTGGATGGGCCCAGGAGGGGCTGTGTGATGTGATTGAGTTGTGGGTGTATGGGTTGTGGATATAGAAGTGCGTTTTAAGCCATTTTGCAGGTTGAGTAAGTCCTAGGTATAGGGGAGACTCTGCCGGATTTTCGACACGACTTAGGACATCTTTGGTCTTTTTCTTAGTTTGTATTGAGTCAAAAGTATTAAATAATTGTAATAAAATTGTCAGGTGAGCTGGGACAGCCTTCCTCCTCCGCCCAGCCACCACAGTGACTTCGGTTGAGTCTGTGAGTAAAATATTAATTTTAATTGTAATTTCGATATTATTATATGTTCAAGCATGCCCATGCATCACTTATAAATATGTATCTATGTAGTTAAACTCTAGGCACGTTTTATGTTGCATTCACAACTATTAAAGTGCCATGGATGTTGCTTATGGTAATTTGGAGCAGTGTGTGTGCATAGGGTGCGTGTGGTATGGTCTTGGATATGGACAGGAAGGGTAGACATGGCTTGAGTTCTTCGCTGGGACCCAGTCCTACGGGGTAGACACGGCTTGAGATCTTCGCTGGGACCGCATATTTGGCTTATTAAGAGAAAGTCCAGCTTGAGATCTTCACTAGCAGAGGTTGGATTAAGAGAATGTATAGGGGATCAGCTCCCATATATGTATTGTTTGACAGTGTTGAGTGTGTAAGTGCTCCAAATTGCCTTTTTGCTGTTATGATATGAAAATATTGACGTTGTTGCATTTCACTCTACAGGGTGCATTAGCTTTAAATAGCTATAAAGATTATAGTTAAAATTGATATTTTACTCTCTGAGTCGAACGCTCACTCCTGTTCATTATTTTTCCAGGCTATAGGAGGATTATTGTTGTGGTTAACCTGCTTTTCTTCTTCGCAGGTCGTTTATTAATATTTGTGTAATTCTGTTAACTCTTAAAATTTCTGCATGTGTTAGAAATATTTATTTGATTTGGGTCTATAATATAATTGTCATGTTGGACCTGTAAACTTATTAAATGCATGTATGGTTGGATGGGATGAGGGAGCCGAGCTCCCATTTATTTTTATGACATTTGATTATATGGAGGGTGAGCTGAGCTCCCCAAATGATTATATATTGTGTGTTTATAGGTCGGGTGAGTTAAAAACTTCCCGTTAAATGGTCCATGTTATGGCCGAACTCTGTCCGGTTGAATTCTTGAAATTGGGCCCAAATGGGCCTTAGAGTTGGGTTGATGAATAGTTAGGCTTACTACGGGCCTCGGGAGCTTTAGGCTGGCTCAGGTCCTAGTGCCGATCAGGCCCATAGGTTGGGTCGTGACAAAATAGCTTTAGAATAAATTATTTGAATTATTTAATTTTTAAATTATAAATTTTAAAATAAAATTAAAAATAAAAAATAATTTAATAATTTATCTTGGAAGTCATACAACTGAAATATGATGTTAACACAATTAGAACATGACTTTTATATATATATATATTCTTTTCTTGTATTAGCTATTTTTTCAATATATATTTTATAAAATAAATTATTTTTAAAATCACAATTTGAAAATAATCACATGGACATGTATCATGTCCTTATCCTTATTAAAACATTAATTTTAGTCTAAATTATTTAGCCAATCAAATTATTAAAAAAACAATTAAAGAAATTAATCCTTTTGGTGTAATTTCTAATGTAAAATAATTATATTCAGTAGATATTATAATTTTAATGTATAATTTCTACATTCAAATTGTTTTATATTTAAATCAATGAGAAGAAGAAAACCCTTTGCTTCACTCTTTCCAGTATACTTCCTTCTTTGCCTTGAGATTTTATAAGGCCATAGTCTACAAGACTATTTTCCTTTTTGGGAACTTATCATTTCCAGGTTTAAAAAAGATGATTAATCAATTTGTTGTTTTTATTGATTTCAACTTCCCATCCCATACTTTAGTTTAGAATTTGAAGTTATCATCAACGTATCAAAACTAGCAATCTTTCAGCTAAATTTTGTGACTTGCTAAAAATAGATCTTTCACAATGCAATGCTCTCATCTCAGCAGTAAGGTTAAGGTTTTCTCAATGGTCTAATTTTTCTTAGGTATAACCCAAGTGCAAAAATCTCTTTAAAATTTAGATGATTGCACAATATCTGCAGTCTGGACGCAATACATAGCAATTGCTCAGAGTTGAATCCCTGGAAAACATGAATTCTTAACTCTAAACAGAGAAATTGCTTGAAAATAAGTCTTCTTGAAAGCCAAACACGGAACATGGTTGCAGGTCATATGTGGCTGTATTTCTCCTTTAAATTTTCAATGGACAATATGTAGACTAGTTGTAACTCTATTACTCTCAATATTCATTCCATGAAGTTGGATGATTAGGAATATGCACTTCACAGCTGGTATGTTCTCAGAACTTGTAGATATCCAATGTGTCAAACAACTCCGTAAAGGATTCCATAAAACAGGTACTATCATCCAAATAATTTGATGTTCTTTGAACAATTTAATCTTTAAATACAGCAAACAGATGGAATTGCAATATTTACCACTTGAACTGCAAATACAAATGCAGAATATACACTCAAATTTACAAGGAAGAAAAGAACTGCAATGACACCGTGGATTAGAAAGCTGAAAAATGGGCTTATCCAACTTTTTAAACGTTAATAACCTATTTTGTTAGATTTTTAAAGACAATTAATAGCATTAAATTTAGATTTAATTGAATTATCATAAAATCAAATAACTCTTGACAAAAACTAGAAGCAGGCCCCTGTGTTGATGCAGTCAAACGGTATTGCAAATGGCTTGGGATCATACTCGACTTAAGAAAACCTTGTATCTTTTATATTGCCACAGAAACATCTTCATAATAAAACATAAAAGTAAGAAAAATACTATATATTTCCCAATATTTGTAAACTACTGTATTCATGGCTGGATGGCTTCAATAAACAAAGAGAAATGAGACATCTAACCTGGATACAACTGGTTAGGATGAGTATAATAAGGCTGGTGAATAAAATTAATCTCAAAAAGCTGAAGTCTTGACCATTCTTAGAAGCCCAAAAGGTGCATCCAGTTAGAGAGCAAACCACAGTTAAGGTTAGAATTAGTGCTTCAAGCATGACCATCACCTGTAGCAATTGGAATTAAAAAAAAAAAAAAAAAAAAAAGAAGAAGAAGAAAGAAGAAGAAGAAGAAGAAGAAAAAGGGACATTTTTTAAGCTACCAACAGCAAGCAAAAGCTACTCAGGTAACATAATAGGCACTTTCTAACCACATAAAAATGGCACATAATTTTTGCTGGCAATAACATTTTAAGATATTAGAGTCATAAGACATAACAATGCATATCTGTTGAGTTTAATGTTGTCATTTATTCCTGCATTCATTCGCAGGGTCCCATGCCTCCAACAAATGAGGCTTATCATTTATAGCTAGCTAATATAAAAAGCAATGGCAATGCCTCACAATTAAAGGATAGTCCCTTGCACAAGGAATTTTCAGGGATTTGAGTTAGCTTGTTATTTCTGCAACCAAAGATGCAAAATTTAGAATCTATTAAAACAAAGTATGAGAGGAGAAATCCTGAAACACTTATCTTGCTGCAAGTAAAACTTGCAACTCGTGTAAATAGGGACCCATACCAAGCTACCCAGCAGAAAAGAAGAGATCATTAACAATGAAAAGTAAGAGTGTAAGATCAAGAACTTGATGAGAAAGTTCATGTTAAAAAGAAAGGCAAAGAAGGATATAAATATATGCACAGGTCTTTATTATATTAATTCTCATTTAATTCAGTAAATATGAATGATTTAATCTAATAGTTTCACCATGAATCTATCCAAAGTAACTTAGTAAACCACTTTCAATATAATTAAGATGCATAGCTATTACATAGGAATGAAGGATTACATGGGTAAGAGAAAGAATGAAGGATGGTAACAAAAATTAACAATGATTAGCGTCATGCTTACAGAGCATTGTGAAATGAAAAGCAAGTTGAATTACTCATCCAGTTAAATTGACATCATATAAGAGAATTCGAACTTGACCATGTAACATTTACCTCATTCAAATGAATTTTAAGTGCAAGTATGAGATGTAAACAAAGTAACAGATACTGGGTCACCAAACAGAATCTCAATGACATGACATCTACATAAACATAATAAAAAGAAAAAAATGCCAGCATTATCTGTAAATCAAAACCAAGTTCTCTAAGCATTCTATTTGAATTCCATGAATTGCATTCAACATTTGAGCAAAATAACAAATGCCAATTGTAACATTTGGTAGATCCATTCCCTCTCTAGACTGCAATTACAATTCTCCTAAGAAGTACCTTCTAAGTTCTACAACATACAGTCAAGCCCTTAAAAGCAAAACTTAGCACGAGTATCAACATGTATATATCAAGCATAATTTCAGTTAATATAGAAAAACCAAACCAAAACAAACCAAAAAATAAGAAATTTTTACAAATCAAACTGCACCATGGAAGAATTAGATATTTGGATCTTGGAACCTTTTGCAAGTTGGGGAGTAGCTTGCCCAGTTGCAGCAAATTCTGACTGATCACATCTGAGCAATTCCACAACCCAAGTATACTTCCAAAGGGTGTTAAAAAAGAACTCAACGAAAAACCTTGATTGTTGCTTTCAAAATGTGACTCTGGTATGGGCAAGTTTGCTTTTCAATTTAATACATAACACAGCTACCCACCAAAGGCCAGTGTTTTGCATAATAGGCACCAAAAATTGTTGGCAATGAAAGAAGTATAAGACTTAAAATGGATACCTAGGAAGGTTCATCTGATTATAACTTCAGCATCATGCTAAACTTAAGATTCAATACATTGGCAAGTCTAGATGAAAATGGAGGGAAATGACATATACCAAATATACAAATAGGCAACGGACAGACTCTAAACCTCAAAAAATATTAAGAATGATGTGTCATATTTCTAAGATATTTGCCAAATTGCAATGGGATAACAAAGTGGGAGAGAGAGAGCAATAAATAAGACATAAAACTTACCCAAGATTGAATATGATAGGTGGAAGAACATATATAAAGAATAGCTCTTCATTGAAGAGAAAAGGGTGAGAGCTTTTCCTTTAGTGATTAGCAGGATAATAAGCCCAGTATGGAGGCCCTATGATAAAACAGCAAGATAATCAGCCAAATGCCTTCCATAAGCCCAAACCAAATCTTCAACTAACAACTTCACAATTACAGCAATAAATTGAATTTTAGTGTCAATTTAAAAACCAACTATACGTACAATATACAGAGCAACTCACAATGAAAAAGGTTGTAATTGACTCATTCATCCATCTATTCTTCTTAAGAAGATGAACGATGAGAATGCAAGCACAAAGGAGTGCCACAAACAAAGTTATAGAATCAAGAGGGGCTATTTGAAATTTTATTTTAGAAATTTATGTTCTTTGAGATTCTTGTGGTGTAAAGTACAATTTAAATTGTTTGTCTTTATAAAAGACCTTCTGTTTTTTCTGTAAATAATAAATATTTTTTAATGTTTTTTTTATGCCATTTTAGTTTCTCTGAAAAATTTCAACAAATAAAAATGGTTAAATATGATCAGACGGAAACTGTTTTTAGCTCTTTTGGGCAAAAGTAATATAGTATTTAATTTTGAGGATTTGCATGTTAAATTTAGGACCCTTATTTAGAAATTTGATTTTTCCTCTGATTTGGTTTTCTTTAGTTGCTAATGAGGCAACGTTCGCAGAAGCAGTTAAACATGGATATTTAGTACCACTTCACTGTTCCATATTCTCTGACCAGCATACTCCAGTTACTGCTCACCAATGCTTGGTTAGAGAAGATGATAAAGAGGCTCCAAGCTTCCTTTTCGAGTCTGTAGAGCCAGGCTGTCGGGTTTCAATTGTTGTAACAAACGTTCATTCTTTCTTGTTTTGGACATAGGTAAGAGTCTCTTACATCATATAAAATTATTATTATTATTATTATTATTAATGATATACTAATGGCTTCAGGGACTCTACAGTGTCATTGGAGCTCAGCCAGCAATTAAAATTGTGGCAAAAGAAAATAAGGTTACAATAATGGACCATTTCCAAAATGGAAGTATCTATTAGAAAAAGTGTCACAACACGAGTCATAACAAATGCATAGTTGCAAGGTGAAAATACCTTGAGGATAGCACCAGGATTGACTTTGTTGAGAACATTCTAGAAAATGACACCATTTCTTAATGCGAGGCGAAACTCTTGCTCAGAGGGATCTTTGGGTAGAGTTGCTGATGTACCTTGGTCCATTTGCCTTAAACCATACTGCTGCCTGGTACCTCATTGAAGCTGAAACACATGAAGGATTGATATTGTAGTCAGATTTTCTAGCCCCTTTTTTTTTTTTTTTTGAAATTAACCTTGCCGCAAGAACTTGTATCAAACCCTTTTAACTTTTGTACAATTCCTTATGTTTTGGTACATTGGAATGTTTTGGACGGAATTGCCAGACATTGTATCTGATCTTCTAAGGAGATATCAATTGAGTTTCTATTTTCATTAACATCTGAAATTTACATTTTGGCATTTGAACTCCCAACAAATGGGTTGGAGTATTTGGTAAACATATAGATTGGAGCAGCATTTGATAATTCCGTTTCATGATATAAATTAAAGAATATGATGTTCTTAATTCCCACCAACCCTGACCTTTCATTTATAGTCCTGGCTATCAGAATAGAGACCATACTTACTCTTTTTTGAAACTACTTACTGACCCACATTTTAGAAACCATGCTACATTGCTGATTGATGAGTTTTTTGAAGATCCAATGACAATACCAAGAAGAATTTCAGAGGGTTGGAAACGCCAGGTTATTACTGAACTTCCAGAAACTTTATGTGGTATGAAACTTTATAGATGAATTGAATGTTCTATAATACTCTTTTTGTTTTTCAAAGCACAATTCAGTCATAAACTTATCAATTCTTTGAATATACAGCCTAATTAAACTACTACTGAAGATTTTATCTAATGATTGGGCGCTTAGCTTGCAATGTCCAATGTCAAATGATATATAATATGCAAAAAATTGGTAATGTCACTGTACATTGCTACATTATAATCTCCACCAGAATTGGCACAATTAAAACAGGTTTTGCCCTTTTACCAATGAATTATCAAAATTGAGGATTAGACATGGGAAGCTCTTCTTTCCTACACTTTTTAAGCTATCAAACAGAGAACCAACCAGGAAAAGAGGAAAATGAGCATACCTTTTCATGATAACATGTTCAACATCTGAGAAAACAGTTACACCTTCATCACCCAAGACTAGCAAATTCCCCGTAAATAAAAATAAAAAAATAAATAACACATGAAGGCAAATAACTAAACATAAATTACAAAATATCCAGCTTTTTAGTAAGAAATGTACCTTTTGGTTTCCAATGACTCACCCGCCAGCCATCATTATCTTCATTATCAAGTAGAACTTCACCTTCAGTAGCTTCATATTCTTCTTCAACAGATGTGATAAAGAGTAAGGAATCAAAAAGTGCTTAAAAACAAGTTAGGAACAGAGATAATGACAAAGTATTGCAGCAGCAATGAGAATGGAGGAATTTTATTTATCAATATTCAAAATACAGGTGAAAATGGATACAAGATCATTCTCCCACCCCAGCAGTAATCACACTGCCCCCAAGCTATCTATTAGCTGGAAGAAAATAGCCACAAAATAGTTATGACCCCCACTCAACTCTATTCTCTCAATATAAACTTTCCTAGCTGCTGCATCGCATACTCCTGAGAATCACTCCAACGGAATTAAGCTGAGCTGGCCTCCTTCCACAACTTTCTTGCTTCTTCTAGAATACACCCTCTAGATTCTCTTTTCTCTCCCTTTAGGTTCTGCTGGGGAAGGATTTGCATCAGGATGCAGGTCTTCACAGGCAGGGAACTAAAAGGAAGCTCGTATCTTGTCATGAACTTACATGGTCAGTGTAGAAATTTTCTAGCCCTAAAAAAAAAAAAAAAAAATGCTAGTGGTCCATATTTATTCTAATTGAATATGGATATATTTTCACTTTTTCAGTGATTTCACAGGACTAAAACTTGTACTTCTTTTAACATTCAAAACAATGAGACTTACAAATTCCCTAAACCATATTTTCTCCTAAGAATAACAATAGCCATCCGTCCTGGTAAATGCCATAAATGTATACTAACATTTTTTACGATTCTTGAAAATTGCATAACTAAATAGAGATTGTTAAAAAGAAAAAATGGTGGAAGATGGCATCATTTACCATTCCGACTTCTGAGTGATAAAAAACTGTTTTTCTGGAAGCAAGCAAGACTTCCTCTTGCTTGGTTCATCTGATGCCCTTTCAAAAGGGAAGAAAAGAAGAACCAGTGATCAAAAACTGTTTGTCATCACTGGAATCACGTCAGCAACCATGGTCTTACTTTCTGCCATTTTATGGGACCAATACTGAGCAGGCACCCACAATACAATAGCAAATAACCGTCTCACAATATAAACTTCTTCTAAAATTATCAAAACACTCAACAACACCACAAAGGGCAATCAACAGATGTAGTGAATTCAAAAATCACAAAATCAAAGATTAGGAACAGAGAAAAAACCAGGTACAGTAATGTTCCCAAGCCAAAACACCTGTTTGAAGGCACTGAATATTCACTCAATTTAATATTTAAACAGTAAATACAAATGCAGAATATTCACTCAAATTGATAAGGAAGAAAAGAATTGAAAAGGACCATGTGGACGATAAAGCTGAAAAATTGGGCTTAACCAACTTCTATTGCTTTCCTAATTTCCTAAAAATAAGCTTAATATATGAGAACTTTTTAATTTGTTATGATATTATCACATTTACACACAAAATTCTAATTTTCAATTCTTTAAAAAGTTTTATCAAAAATCAATCTATTTTTGTGCAAGCAAACATAAGGCTAAGTTATTCCCAGCAGCAACATAAGGTTTGAACCAACATAAAGATGTACTTAAAGAACATAAACACAAAATTTTTTTTTTTTTGGTTCACCTTGCCAAAGTCTCATCGAAATCACACTAGCTCCATCAAACACATTGTCATTTTGGTTCTTCGAAGTGCCACGTGTCAGTTATAATACACAAGCAAAGCCAAATTTAAAAAAAGTAGTATTAAAACTTTGTACGAATTGTAATAGATGGAAGAAGAGAAATTTAATTACAACAAACTATTAAAGGTTTGAGAGCATATTATAGAGCTAGTATAAAAGAAGATAGTTGAGGAATAAAAATAGGAATAAAAGGCACTCAATGAGAGACATTTATAAAGACATGATAGATAGGATGCACAAGTGAGATCAAATCAAGCACTAGAGTTCTAATGAAAGAACCTTCAACTTTGAATTGCATCTCCAGAATTTTGCTCATCTTCTAATTGGTTTCCACCTTTCAATGGAATATGGGACTCCCTGTAAGCGACAGTTTGCAAGGAATCCCATGGTACACGTCCACCCACTTGAACACGGGCAATTGCTTCCGCAGTAGGGTTCCAAACCAGCAGCTGCCCACCCAAATCTGAAAAAAATAGCTCACCATTCCTTGAAAATCCCAATGGCAAGCACGGGCGCATAACCTCAGGGTATGCTATGGTAAATAATTTAGTCCAAGACTCTTTAACTCCATATTCAAGCAATATCCACAACTCAACATGATGAGGAACATGGAGGGGCAGAGCAACATACTCATTCAAGGAAAAAATTGACTCAAAAGAATCGACAGGATCTGGTAGACCTGTTGTTTTGATAACCTCATTGCACAAGTCGAAAGAAACAATTACATCTTCAGGACTATGGTATCTTGTCCTCCAATGAAATGTACCATTTGCACCCGTATGGCCTCTATGATCATTAAAAAAGCCATCACGATATTTATAAGAAGGCAAAATCCAAGCATTCAAAGTGACATCAACTTTTCTCCATGTATCATCCCTTAGGCTATATATCTCCACCAGGTAATCCCATTGGGAATCAACAGATGAATATTCAAAAATCCTGAGAACTTTGCAATCACTAGTTCTTGGGTCAAATCCGAATTCTACTATTTCCAATGAAATAGAATGATGAGGAGGACGCGGAACGTTCGATTCAGGTAGGATCTTAGTTTCTGTGGTTGTAGGGTTCCATAGAACGATGTTACTCTCAGAGTCATAAATATCATCCCATAATCCTAGCAAATTCTCAATGTAATATACATCACGGAGACAAATTAAACCATTACAGCAAGAACCCACAATGTCAATAAATGAACATTTTTCAATTATATCCTTTGGATATGGTATCTCCTGAGGAGCAGACAAATCGATTGTATCAGAGGAGAGGAAGGAAAAAGCATAATCCTCAAAATCCTCAGCGTTATAATCCTGAAATTTGACAAGGACACGGGGATTGGCATTCAAATCTTCAGAATCAGAATCAGAGAGTAGGTTCTTATATATATAATTAGGATCAGAAAAGAGAGCACACCAAGATTTGCAGACGCACCTGAATCTGATGAGGCATATGACGGGTAATCTGAACAAGATGTTGAGTACCAAATGTTTAGGCAGATAATCAACAGCCATGGTAGATACTAGTTTTCTTGATCAGAATGCCAAGAAAGATAGCCGAAAGAAGAGAGCACACTTCTCACAAATATCAAATTCTTAGCCACTAAGTAAGAACACTGATTTGGAAGCTTTCAATGGCATACTGATTTGGAAGCTTCCAATTGTATACGACATGCCATATATGGCTTAAAAAAATAAACACAAACATATAATTTATTACTTAAATTATAATGACATATCTTTATATTATTTAAAAAACATGTCTAAGCTTAGTTTGAAATTTTAATCAAATTATTTTAAAATTAAATAATAAATATTTTATATTTTTTAAAATACATATTTAAGTTTCAAATTTTAGAAAAGGGACTTGACGCTCAATATATCAATAGGCTGTAACCAGCATTACATGGAGGTTTTAGAAAAGGGTTTAAAAAAAAAAAATAAAGAAAGCTCATGGTTAAAACAGCAAGTCTCGCTACCTAAAAAAATTGTCTCAAGCTAAACAAATCAGTTCTTAGTTGAGACAGTTTGCCCACTTGAACCGTAACTCCGAAGACCAAAGAGCAATGTTAGAAAAATGGAGCCAACCAAAGAACGTTGAAGTAAAAAATGACTCAAACACCTAAAGCAAAACTCCAAGAAAAATTGTATCAAGGATCCGAGTAGCAGCAACCAAGCATTATTTGAATTAATTGAAATACAAGGTCATGGAAGTTAGAATCTCTGAGACTATGGGGAAAGAAAAGAAAAGAAAGATATAAAGCCCACGACTTCTCATCTCTTATAGCCAAAAGGGGTAGCCGAACGAGGAAGCTAACACTTACACGCTCAAGATGACGTCTTCCTTCCAACCCAACAAACTAAAGACATCCCCAAAGTTAAGATCTACACTCTCATAGAAGAAGCATACCTAATGCAAAAGAAACACATACAAATTTAGATGATGTCCTTTCAATTTCACATAGATCTACAAGCAAAAATCCATCAAAAACTATATACAAATCAACCCATTAGAGGGGGGCTGGATGAACCCACATTCCAAGTTCAATATCTTCTTGTGTTCCATAAACACAACTCAATTGCATTAAACAATAAAGATTTTATTTTTTTTAATTATTCTCAAATAAAATTAGTAAAATAGGATAAAAATAAAATAAAAACCATAATCCTTCTTTTTATTCTATCCTTCATTTCCTTTTCTGATCCCAAAAGGATAAAACCTCTATTCTTAGAAAATAAAAATCACAATTCTATTATTTTAGATTTTAAAAAGTTTATAAAATAAAAGATATTAAAATTTTAAATTTAGTAATTAATTACAAGTTAAAAAGTGTTAGGCAACCATGCATCTTGATTTTATTTTATATATTTTTTTATGACCTCTCATATTCGGTAACTCACTGGTCTGATTATTTTCAGAATTGAGTTACTATTAGGCCTATATAAGGGAGCTCACCTAGTGTGATTTTTATAAAATTTTTTAAAATCTTATTATATCATTTTCTTTTTTTGATTTATTTGGTATTTTCTTTAGTTTCATATTATTTTCTCTACCTAATAATTTTTTATAAAAACATTTCCTATATTTTTGTAAATAATAAAAATAATGAAGAGTATTTTTTGAAATTCTAATATTCCACCCTTCCCACTTTTAAATTTTTTTTTCAACTTCTTTCTATTATATAGTTAATTTTTTTTTAATTTTTGAGAATTTTAGTTTGATTTTAAATATTTATTGTTTTTAGTTAACAGTAAAAATTGAAATAAATTGATAGTCAAAATTATATCTAAAAGAGAAACCAATAATTAAAATTATATCATGTTAACTAATTTAAATTAATTTTGATTATAGGTTAAAAAAAATAATTTTAACACCATTCTAAAAGTGTTAAAAAAAGTTATAATTATAAAAATTTGAAACAAAATTGTTAGTATTAAGCCTTTAAATTATATATTATTATTTACTATTAATAAAATTATTCATAAGTTAGTATTTTTATCTATATAAGTATTTTTTGAAATAAGACTTATAATACGATTAAAATTTTAATATGTTAATTATATATTGTAAATTAAAAAAATATAAAATAATTTGATCATTTTGTAAATTCCTCCATTCATATTTTTATATTTATTAATTAATTATTATAAAAGAATATAACATTATAAGTAAAAAATTATGCTACTGATTTAATGAATTTTTATTATTTATTAATTTATATATATATATATAATGTAAATTAAAAATTAAAAAAATTAAATTATTTAAAAAAATTATATATGATAAATATATTGATGAAAAGTTAAATTATATAATTTAAAAATATATTGTTATAATTATATATTATAGATTAATTTTATTCTTTAATATAACTCTAGATACTCATATATTTACATAATTAAATAAAATTAAAAGACAAAAAAATAAAAACTTTTATGTTAATTATCAATTATAATAAAAACTTTTAATTATATCCATTTAATCATGAACCTTTCCATATGTTTTCAATTTTAATAATAAATTTAATTAAAAATAATTAACTCATCAATTGACAGAAATAATTCTAAATTTTCATTTATTATCAATTTTAGCTGCTTCTTTTAGTTTTATTAAGATATTCAATAATTTTAATATTTTTGTTAATTTTAGCAAAGTTTATGTTGATAAAAAAATAATAAATGAATAATATATCTAATATTATTATTTGAATTTTTAATTTTTTTTCTCTTTTTTTTTTCACTTATACTTTTAATTCACATCTTTCTCACCATTTTGTTTCAAATTTAAGGGAAAAAAAAAGAAAAAAAATCAAATATTTTAAAATAAAATATTGACAAATAATAAAACTAAAATAAATGTAATTACAATTTTCAAAATCATAGATAAATTAATTAAAATAATATTTTTTATCAATTTAAAAATAACTGCTAAAATTATTATAAAAGTAAAAATAATTAGCTAATATTAATAATGTATGTAAATATTTAAATTATTTTTATCAATTAAATAATACAATTAGTCTAATTTCTAAAATTAAAACTAATATCAAAGTTTGAGATTAAATTAATAAAAATAAAAGATTATACTAAAATTAAAAAAATTTATAAAGGTTTTATTTTTTTCAATCATTTAGCCATTAAATAAAAATATAAAATTTATATAAATAGATAAAAATTTGAATTGAATAAAAATTTAATTAAAATTTTAATATAATAAATAGTATAAAAACTATAAGGGTATTTTATCATGCCTATTATGCTGTAGTTACTCAGCCTGATGTATAAAAGTTATCATTATCAAACGCATCAACTAACCAATATCTTGGTTATTTATTGAACTTGGGTTTTTTTAAGTGTATATATATAAAAAAAAAAAACAAATTTGTCTTTCTTTTTTTTTATGTAAATAAAATTAAATTATAGTTAAAGCTGAAATTGAAAGTGGAATTAAAATTAAAATCTTATTGAAGATTGATTTTAAAAATAAAATTAAGTAAAATTGAAAATTAATGTAGAATAAACACATCTAGCAAGACACGGCAAGGATTCTCATTCTAATTCAGCTTTGGACTTCATCCATAAGGTAGTAGTTGTAGAAATTGAAGATACCAAATTCCACATAACTATATATTATCGAAGAAACTAGTTGTAAGTCGTTCTTAACAGTTAATTCTTGCAAAGTCTCTCCCTCTTCGTGTTGGGTTGAAGAATCAATCTGCTGCTGTTGACGAGGCACACACCTCTCTGCATTTTGGTTCTGGCACAATTTTTATTGAGTTGGGTTTTGGAATTGGAATCTACCACATGCACATCTCTTGAAAAATTGACTCACTTTCCTTTTCAACAATCAGAGGAGCATTTGGGGTAATGGGGATATTGACTGGTGTGTCTCGCATTCTAATGGCTTCTCAGGATCAGTTGGGACAAAGTTTGTTTTCACTCTCTCACCACAGAATACTGGCTTTAAATATTATGTTCAATATAAATTCAACTTTAAATTTAAAACTCATCTTCGATAATACGAGCATAATCATTGCTGTGAAGTGTTAAATTTAATCATTATGCCATGCAAAACAGTATGTAAAATGTCTAAAATTAGAGTACTTCATATGAGCAAAGTCATTTACATTATTAGCCAAATATATATATATATATAACACCAGAAAACAACAACCAAAGTAATATAAAAAAACCAGAGGTAAATTGGAGACTTCAGCTTTAGAACAGCCAGCTTTTGTTAACTAGACGGCCAAATGATTGGCTCCTCTCCTAGCAAACTCAATTTTAACATGCTTCAGCTTTTTGGCAGGACTTATTCATGCTGAAGGAAATACAACTTCATCTCCTGTCTTGCATCCAAATACTAATTCATTCTCTGGCATCAATGAGCAGTCTTGAAATTGTTCTCCATTCCTATCAAGACAGAAATATACTTGAAATAACATCTTCTTCGGAATGGACTTTTCTTTATTGCAATGTATGATGGGTCTTGTCAGGTGGTTGAAAGCTCTTTTAATATCATCGATATTGTATTTAGCATTGTTTGGAGTAATGCCTGTTCCAATAAAAAGAATTTTAACAAGTTTTAATACTATATAAGATAAAAACAAAAATATTAAGAAAATATAGAGTAATTACTACCTGCTGTTTCCAATACTCTGAGAATATTTACTTGCTCAACCCTGTCTATTGATTTCTTGTAGAACTGGAATAGGTCCCAACCAGTGCAAATGCCATGTTTAACCCACTCATGTTCCCATAAGTCAGTATTAGACTGTTTGGCATCGAAATTTGGCCACAACTTGTTTAGCTCACTAATAATGGGAGAGTTAATCAGCTGTAAAATAATTAAAAATAAATAAATTGTTAATTTTTGAGAATTAGAACACTAAACTTTAACTTTATACAAAAATACATGCACATACCTTGTTAGCATCAAAGGGAGGTCCTTTGCATTTCTTAGGATTAGGACTATGGCCACCAATATTGACAGGCCACATTCCATGGGAACACTAGATTTACAATAAGACGGTGGCCACCAAAACACTAAATAAAAAGCATTATATGTGGTCACACTAGCAGCAATAGTAAAAATATAGAGAGTAGTGAGTGCGAAGATATAAGTAGGCACCTTCATTGTTGGTTTTGAAAAGCTTATAAGTTGGTTTTGAAAAGAGAACATGATATGACTCCTTTATATAAGGAAGAAGGATTGAGTTTTTGAGCTCGATTGCTCACAGTAGGGGAAAATAGGAATTATTTCACTCAGTACGCAAGGAGGAAGATAGTAAATATTTGTTTCGTATGCATGGTAATAGTCCTAATAAATATATGTTCCGTATGCATGGTAATAGTCCTATATGTGTGCATAAATTTTTGGCATAAAACAAATGGCATGTGAACTTTTATAGTGAAAAGAATATCAACAGATGATAGGATGCTTGTTAATATGTGATCCCCATGACTATTAATTGACAGGATATCTTATCTTTCCTTATAAATGTGATATTTTATGGATAGAATATCTTATTATTCCACATATTTATGTATGGACTATGCAGGACTCAATCTCACATGTGAAGAATTGCTCAGAATCAGAATGGCATATAATGAACATGTCCAGAGAATGTTGACGAAGAGCTTTCACTTTGAAGAAATCAACAAGTGTGCCAATTTCTACTTAAAAAGGTAGAATATAGTATAGAATCTCTCAACATCATATTGAAGGCCTTGGAGATCATGGGATATATTCCATGAAAAAAAAAAGTTATTTCTTCCTTTTAATATTTTCAATTGTTGCGTTACTAACCAATGATTTATTAACCTAATGGTTAATGATGAGGCGGGCTTGGAAAAGATTACAGGTTCAAACTTGAGGGATGTAAGTGTACCATTTGATCTGAGGTCTTACAACTCGCTATTTGACTCCTGTGATTTTCAGGCTATTATTGGGGCTCAAGGAATGATTAATCTGGTTGACTAGCAGTTGAGATACACCACCAAACGAAAAAAAAAAAAAAAAAAAAAACTGTTGCCCTACTAGGCCAGAAAGAGAATATGTGGGAAGTTTCTCCACTTTTTATAAGACATAAACATTTGATCATTATAATACTAATCAAATAATTATTAGACAATATTATCATTTACTAAAAAAAATAGGACAATAAAAGAAAAGAACAAATAGCTTTAGAATAAATTCTTTGAATTATTTAATTTTTAAATTATAAATTTTAAAATAAAATTAAATGGTAAAAAATAATTTAATAATTTATCTTGGAAGTCATACAACTGAAATATGATGGTAACACAATTAGAACATGACTATTATCCATATATATATATATATATATATATATATATATATATATATATATATATATATATATATATATATTATTTTCTTATATTAGCTATTTTTTCAATATATATTTTAAAAAATAAATTATTTTTTAAAATCATAATTTGAAAATAATCACATGGACATGTATTATGTCCTTATGAACATTAATTTTAGTCTAAATTATTAGGCCAATCAAATTATTAAAAAAACAATTTAAGAAATTAATCATTTCGCTTTAATTTCTAACGTAAAATAATTATATTCATTAGATTTTATAATTTTAATGTAATGGTTCTTCCATTCAAATTCGCTATATTTCGTCAATGAGAAGAGGAAGAAAACCCTTTTGGTTCACTCTTTCCAGTATACTTACTTCTTTGCCTTGATTTGCCATAGTCTCTAAGACTATTTTTCTTTTTGGGAACTTAACATTTCCAGGTTTAAAAAAGATGATTAATTAATTTGTTGTTTTTATTGATTTCAACTTCCCATTCCATATATTAGTTTAGAATTTGAAGTTATTATCAACGTATCAAATCTAGCATTCTTTTAGCTATCTTTTGTGACTTGCTAATAATAGTTATTTCACAATGCAATGATCTAATCTCAGATGAGGTTAAGGTTTTCTCAATGATCTAATAATTCTTAGGTATAACCCAAGTGCAAAATCTCTCTAAAATTTAGAAGATTACTCAATATCTGCGATCGGACACAATACATAGCAATTGCTCGATTTGAATCCTCGAAAACATGAATTCTTAACTCAAAGCAGAGAAATAGCTTGAAAATAAGAGTCTTCTTGAAAGCCAATCACGGAACTTTTCAATGGACAATATATAGACTAGTTGTAACTCTATTCTGTCAATATTCATTCCATGTAGTTGGATGATTAGGAATTTGCACTTCACAGCTGTTATATTCTCAGATCTTGTTAATATCCAATGTGTCAAAGCAACTCCGCAAAGGATTCCATAAAACAGGTACTATCATCCAAATAATTTGATGTTCTTTGAACAATTTAATCTTTAAATACAGCAAACAGGTGGAATTGCAATTTTTACCTCTTGAACTGCAAATACAAATGCAGAATATACACTCAAATTGACAAGGAAGAAAAGAACTGCAATGACCCCGTGGATTAGAAAGCTGAAAAATGGGCTTATCCAACTTTTTAAACGTTAATAACCTATTTTATTAGATTTTTAAAGACAATTAATAGCATTAAATTTAGATTTAATTGAATTATCATAAAATCAAATAACTCTTAACAAAAACTAGAAGCAGGCCCCAGTGTTGATGCAGTCAAACGGTATTGCAAATGGCTTGGGATCATACTCGAGTTAAGAAAACATTGTATCTTTTATATTGCAACAGAAACATCTTCATAATAAAACATAAAAGTAAGAAAAATACTATATATTTCCCAATATTTGTAAACTACTGTATTCATGGCTGGATGGCTTCAATAAACAAAGAGAAATGAGACATCTAACCTGGATACAACTGGTTAGGATGAGTATAATAAGGCTGGTGAATAAAATTAGTCCCAAAAAGCTGAAGTCTTGACCATTCTTAGAAGCCCAAAAGGTGCATCCAGTTAGAGAGCAAACCACAGTTAAGGTTAGAATTAGTGATTCAAGCATGACCATCACCTGTAGCAATTGGAATTAAAAAAAAAAAAAAAAAGAAAGAAGAAGAAAGAAGAAGAAGAAGAAGAAAAAGGGACATTTTTTAAGCTACCAACAGCAAGCGAAAACTACTCCGGTAACATAATAGGCACTTTCTAACCACATAAAAATGGCACATAATTTTTGCTGGCAATAACATTTTAAGATATTAGAGTCATAAGACATAACAATGCATATCTGTTGAGTTTAATTTTGTCATTTATTCCTGCATTCATTCGCAGGGTCCCATGCCTCCAACAAATGAGGCTTATCATTTATAGCTAGCTAATATAAAAAGCAATGGCAATGCCTCACAATTAAAGGATAGTCCCTTGCACAAGGAATTTTTAGGGATTTGAGTTAGCTTGTTATTTCTGCAACCAAAGATGCAAAATTTAGAATCTATTAAAACAAAGTACGAGAGGAGAAATCCTGAAACACTTATCTTGCTGCAAGTAAAACTTGCAACTCGTGTAAATAGGGACCCATACCCAGCTACCCAGCAGAAAGGAAGAGATCATTAACAATGAAAAGTAAGAGTATAAGATCAAGAACTTGATGAGAAAGTTCATGTTAAAAAGAAAGGCAAAGAAGGAAATAAATAAATGCACAGAGCTTTATAATCTTAATTCACATTTCCTTCTGTCAATATGACTGAATTAAGCTAAAAGTTTCACCATGAATCTATCCAAAGTAACTTAGCAAACCACTTTCAATATAATTAAGATGTATAGCTATTACATAGGAATGAAGGATTACATGGGTAAGAGAAAGAATGAAGGATGGTAACAAAAATTAACAATGATTAGCGTCATGCTCACAGAGCATTGTGAAATGAAAAGCAAGTTTGAATCACTCATCCAGTTAAATTGACATCAGATAAGAGAATTCCGAACTTGACCATGTAACATTTACCTCATTCAAATGAATTTTAAGTGCAAGTATGAGATGTCGACAAAGTAACAGATACTGGGTCACCAAACAGAATCTCAATGACATGACATCCGCATAAACATAATAAAAAAAGAAAAAAAATGCCAGCATTATCCGTAAACCAAAACCAAGTTCTCTAAGCATTCTATTTGAATTCCATGAATTGCATTCAACATTTGAGCAAAATAACAAATGCCGATTGTAACATTTGGCAGATCAATTCCCTCTCTAGACTTCAATTACGATTCACCTAAGAAGTACCTTCTAAGTTCTACAACTTACAGTCAAGCCCTTAAAAGCAAAACTTAGCACGAGTATCAACATGTATATATCAAGCATAATTTCAGTTAATATAGAAAAACCAAACCAAAACAAACCAAAAAATAAGAAATTTTTTACAAATCAAACTGCACCATGAAAGAATTAGATATTTGGATCTTGGAACCTTTTGCAAGTTGGGAAGTAGCTTGCCCAGTTGCAGCAAATTCTGACTGATCACATCTGAGCAATTCCACAACCCAAGTATACTTCCAAAGGGTGTTAAAAAAGAACTCAACGAAAAACCTTGATTGTTGCTTTGAAAATGTGACTCTGCTATGGGCAAGTTTGCTTTTCAATTTAATACATAACACAGCTACCCACCAAAGGCCAGTGTCTTGCATAATAGGCACCAAAAATTGTTGGCAATGAAAGAAGTATAAGACTTAAAATGGATACCTCGTCAGGTTCATCTGATTATAACTTCAGCATCATGCTAAACTTAAGATTCAATACATTGGCAAGTCTAGATGAAAATGGAGGGAAATGACACACACGAAATATACAAATAGGCAACGGACAGACTCTAAACCTCAAAAAATATTAAGAATGATGTGTCATATTTCTAAGATATTTGCCAAATTGCAATGGGATAACAAAGGGGGAGAGAGAGAGAGGAATAAATAAGACATAAAACTTACCCAAGATTGAATATGATAAGTGGAAGAACATATATATAGAAAAGCTCTTCATTGAAGAGAAAAGGGTGAGAGCTTTTCCTTCAGTGATTAGCAGGATAATAAGCCCAGCATGGAGGCGCTATGATAAAACAGCCAGATAATCAGCCTAATGCCTTCCACAAGCCCAAACCACATATTCAACTAACAACTTCACAATTACAGCAATAAATTGAATTTTAGTGTCAATTTAAAAACCAACTATACGTACAATATACAGAGCAACTCACAATGAAAAAGGTTGTAATTGACTCATTCATCCATCTATTCTTCTTAAGAAGATGAACGATGAGAATGCAAGCACAAAGGAGTGCCACAAACAAAGTTATAGAATCAAGAGGGGCTATTTGAAATTTTATTTTAGAAATTTATGTTCTTTGAGATTCTTGTGGTGTAAAGTATAATTTAAATTGTTTGTCTTTATAAAAGACCTTCTGTTTTTTCTGTAAATAATAAATATTTTTAAAAATTTTTTTATGCCATTTTAGCTTCTCTGAAAAATTTCAACAAATAAAAATGGTTAAATATAATCAGATGGAAACTGTTTTTAGCTCTTTTGGGCAAAAGTAATACAGTACTTAATTTTGAGGATTTGCATGTTAAATTTAGGACCCTTATTTAGACATTTGATTTTCCTCTGATTTGGTTTTCTTTAGTTGCTAATGAGGAAAGGTTCGCAGAAGCAGTTAAACATGGATATTTAGTACCACTTCACTGTTCCATATTCTCTGACCAGCATACTCCAGTTACTGCTCACTGATGCTTGGTTAAAGAAGATGATAAAGAGGCTCCAAGCTTCCTTTTCGAATCTGTAGCGCCAGGCTTTTGGGTTTCAATTGTTGTAACAAATGTTCATTCTTTCTTGGTTTGGACATAGGTAAGAGTCTGTTACATCATATAAAATTATTACTATTATTATTAATGATATACTAATGGCTTCAGGTACTCTACGGTGTCATTGGAGCTCAGCCAGCAATTTAAATTTTGGCAAAAGAAAATACGGTTACAATAATGGACCATTTCCAAAATGGAAGTATCTATTAGAAAAAGTGTCACAACGTGAGTCATAACAAATGCATAGTTGCAAGGGACTTGATGCTGAACACATCAATAGCCTATAGCCAACATTACTTGGAGGTTTTAGTAAAGGGTTTAGAAAAAAAAAAAAAAAAGAAAGTTCATGTTTAAAACAACAAGTCTAGCTACCCAAAAAAATTGCCTCAAGCCAAATAAATTAGTTCCTAGTTGAGACAGTTTGCCCACTTGAACCGTAACTCCGAAGACCAAAGAGCAATGTCACCATTGAGAACGAAGCCTCTCACCTAGTAGGAAAATGGAGCCAACCAAAGAACGTTGAAGTAAAAGATGACTGAAACACCTAAAACAAAACTCCAAGAAAAATTGTATCAAGGATCTGAGTGGCAGCAACCAAGCATTATTTGAATTAATTGAAATACAAAGTCATGAAAGTCAGAATCTCTGAGACTATGGGAAAAGAAAAGAAAAGGAAGAGATAAAGCCCTAGACTTCTCATCTCTTATAGCCAAAAGGGGTAGCCGAACGAGGAGGCTAACACTTACATGCTCAAGATGCCGTCTTCCTTCCAACCCAATAAACTAAAGACATCCCCAAAGTTAAGATCTACACCCTCACAGAAGAAGCACACCTAATACAAAAGAAATACATACAAATTTAGATGATGTCCTTTCAATTTCACATAGATTTACAAGCAAAAATCCATCAAAAACTATATACAAATCAACCCATTAGAAGGGGGCTGGATGAACCCACATTCCAAGTTCAATATCTTCTTGTGTTCCATAAACACAACTCAATTGCATTGAACAATAAAGATTTTATTTTTTTTAATTATTCTCAAATAAAATTAGTGAAATAGGATACAAATAAAATAAAATCCACAATCCTTCTTTTATTCTATCCTTCATTTCCTTTCTGATCCCAAAAGGATAAAACCTGTTCTTAGAAAATAGAAATCACAATTCTATTACTTTAGATTTAAAAAAGTTTATAAAATAAAAAATATTAAAATTTTAAATATAGTCATTAATTACAAGGTAGAAAGTGTTAGGCAACCATGCATCTTGATTTTATTTTATATATTTTTTTTATGACCTCTCATATTCGGTAACCTTTGATGATTATTTTGAATTGAGTTACTATTAGGCCTACATAAGGGAGCTCACCTAGTGTGATTTTTATAAAATTTTTTAAAATCTAATTACATCATTTTCTTTTTTTGATTTATTTGGTATTTTTTTTTAATTTTATATTAATTTCTCTACCTAATAATTTTTTATAAAAACATTTCCTGTATTTTTGTAAATAATAAAAATAATGAAGAGTATTTTTTGAAATTCTAATAGTCCCCCCTTCCCACTTTTAAATTTTTTTTTCAACTTCTTTCTATTATAGTTGATTTTTTTTTAATTTTTGAGAATTTTAGTTTGATTTTAAATATTTATTATTTTTAGTTAACAATAAAAATTTGAAATAAATTGATAGTCAAAACTATATCTAAAAGAAATCAATAATTAAAATTATATCATGTTAACTAATTTAAATTAATTTTGATTATAGGTTAAAAAAAAAACTTTTAACACCATTCTAAAAGTCTTAAAAAAGTTATAATTATAAAAATTTGAAAAAAAAATTGTTAGTATTAAGCCTTTAAATTAGATACTATTATTTACTATTAATAAAATTATTTATAAGTTAGTATTTTTATCTATATAAGTATTTTTTGAAATAAGACTTATAATAAGATTAAAATTTTAATATATTAATTATATATTGTAAATTAAAAAAATATAAAATAATTTGATCATTTGGTAAATTCCTCCATTCATATTTTTATATTTATTAATTAATTATTATAAAAGAATAAAACATTATAAGTAAAAAATTATGCTACTGATTTAATGAATTTTTATTATTTATTAATTTATAAATATATATATATATATAATGTAAATTAAAAATTAAATTATTTAAAAAAATTATATATGGTAAATATATTGATGAAAAGTTAAATTATATAATTTAAAAATACATTGTTATAATTATATATTATAGATTAATTTTATTCTTTAATATAACTCTAGATACTCATATATTTACATAATTAAATAAAATTAAAAGACAAAAAAAATCAAAACCTTTATGTTAATTATCAATTATAGCAAAAACTTTTAATTATATCAATTTAATCATGAACCTTTCCATATGTTTTCAATTTTAATAATAAATTTAATTAAAAATAATTAACTCATCAATTGACAAAAATAATTTAAATTTTTCATTTGTTATCATTTTTAGCTGCTTCTTTTAGTTTCATTAAGATATTCAATAATTTTAATATTTTTGTTAATTTTAACAAATTTTATGTTGATAAAAAAATAATAAATGAATAACATATCTAATATTATTATCTAAATTTTTAATTTTTTTTCTCTTTTCTTTTCACTTATACATTTAATTCACATCTTTCTCACCATTTTGTTTCAAATTTAAGGAAAAAAAAAAGAAAAAAAAAATCAAATATTTTAAAATAAAATATTGACAAATAATAAAACAAAAATAAATGTAATTACAATTTTCAAAATCATATATAAATTAATTAAAATAATAATTTTTATCAATTTAAAAATAAATGCTAAAATTATTATAAAAGTAAAAATAATTAGTTAATATTAATAATGTATGTAAATAGTTAAATTATTTTTATCAATTAAATAATACAATTAGTCTAATTTCTAAAATTAAAACTAATATCAAAGTTTGAGATTAAATTAATAAAAATAAAAGATTATACTAAAATTAAAAAAATTTATAAAGGTTTTATTTTTTTTAATCATTTAGCCATTAAATAAAAATATAAAATTTATATAAATAGATAAAAATTTGAATTGAATAAAAATTTAATTAAAATTTTAATATAATAAATAGTATAAAAAATATAAGGGTATTTTATCATGCCTATTATGCTGTAGTTACTCAGCCTGATGTGCAAAAGTTATCATTATCAACGCATCAACTAACCAATATGTTGGTTATTTATTGAACTTGGGTTTTTTCAAGTGTATATATATATATATATATATATATATATATATATATAAACAAATTTGTCTTTCTTTTTTTATGTAAATAAAATTAAATTAAAGTTAAAGCTGAAATTGAAAGTGGAATTAAAATTAAAATCTTATTGAAGATTGATTTTAAAAATAAAATTAAGTAAAATTGAAAATTAATGTAGAATAAACACATCTAGCAAGACACGGCAAGGATTCTCATTCTAATTCAGCTTTGGATTTCAACCATAAGGTAGTAGTTGTAGAAATTGAAGATACCAAATTCCACATAACTATATATTATCGAAGAAACTAGTTGTAAGTCGTTCTTAACAGTTAATTCTTGCAAAGTCTCTCCCTCTTCGTGTTGGGTTGAAGAATCAATCTGCTACTGTTGATGATGTTCATGAACATGTGCAATTTTTTATTGCACAAAATGAACCTGATGAGGCACACACCTGTGAGGAGGGGGGCGTGAGGCGAAATATCATCCATTGGAATTATATAAAATGCACCAGGTAATGCCCAGGAAAGATGGTGGAGTCACAATGGTCTCACTTAAATACCACCTCCTTAGACAGCATTTCCTAGACATGCACTTCATACAACCCTAATAGAATCAAACCACTGGTAAGTACCGTCTTCCCATAACACTACCACGGTACTAAGGATTTATGCCACGAAGGCATAGATAAACAGAAGTTGCCACCCGGGTAATAACCGGGACATATTCAATGTTTCTTCCGAGGGTCATGGATGGCAACTTACTCCTTGCAGAATTTCCACAACCGTCATTACCATAGCCCAATGTCTAGGTTCGAGATAGTGGGTACGTAAGAGGAAAGTGTTAGGCACCCCTTACGCCTGGTCTAACCTCGTTGATTCGAGTGCTAGTCCTCTACTAATGTTTCTAGAAGTCTTATTTATTATTTCTTTATTAAACTTTATCCTAAAAAATGCAATTCTAGTCCTACATACTCAAGTAATTCACAAAAGAGTTGTTGTTTACACATAATTTTCATGCACAAGTAATTCCTATATATGGGGTTGCTAATTATTTAAATGATATTTACCAGATGACTAAAATTAATTTATTATTTAGAATTTAATTTACAAACAAATTCAATTTCAAATAACCCTACGTTTTTATTTAACCTAATTAATTAATTTTCACCAAGTTACCCTAAGGATAATTGAACTAAGTTAATTATGTACATGTGTAATTTATTCTAATATCACATAAGGCCCAAACAATCACAACCTAATAAAGATTTCTAACATGCAAATTTATTTTACAATTACCAAGTATTAAATTAAATTTATTTACATGCCAATGTTAGTTTAATTTATAAATAAGATTAATTTTAATTTACAAAATATTTATTTAAATTAATTACATGCAAAGATCAGTTAAATTAAAAACAAAGTTAATTTTAATTTACCAAATAAAAGTTTTATTATTACTACAATTTCATGCCAATGGTTATTCGAGAAGTTTAGAGCTACTTACCTGTTGGTAAATGCAGTTGCCATTGGGGCAAGCTACCCTTAAAAAATGGTCTTCTCTTCTAGTATGGCAATGATATCCCTGGCTTACTCCCGTTTAGCTCCATATAAGCTCCACGCAAATGCCCTCTTTGGTACTTACCTTAGGGCTACTTACTAATTTTTTTTATAATAAAAAATAAAGAAACTAAAGAAAATAAAAGAGATAAAGAAAATATTAATAACAATTTACATTGGATTCTAACTCTAGTCTCCTAAAGGGTTAAGATTCCTAATTAGTTATAACTACCTAATGGTCCAAGTCTTTTAACATGATCCAAACACTTCATAACATTTCTTGAATTAAAAGAACACAGAAAAATAGATCAAATATCAATTAAAATCCAAGAAAATACAAGAACATGCATAAATATACAATTTCTAAATTCTGGTAGATTAACAGTAGCAAGAAATCCGATTTTTTAAAAATAGTCATACATGCCTAAAAATCATAAAAAAAATTACAGAAGACAGCCTACATATCATACAAGATCATAAAATTTATAAATCAAATAAAACTCTAGCCGAATGGTCTACATAAATCGTAACTTTTCTAAATGACAGAATCGTACTACTTTTTTATAAAGTTCATAACTCATTAACCACAATAGATATGAATGCAAATCCAATTGGAAAAGATTCATAAGATTCTGAAGTTAATTTTAGACACTAGATTTACATAAAAATATTAAGGAACAAGGGAGATATGGGCTCCACAAATCGGATATCCTGCAAATCAAATTTTACAGGAACCCTAACTTCAAACAGCCATAACTTACAAAATATTAAAGCTTTTTTAGTGATTCTTAAGCCTAAAATTAATGGAATTTCGTGTAGAATATGAATATAATTTTTACAAATTTTTTACAGATTCAGAAAATAAAGAAAAATAATAAAAATATAAGAGACAGAAACTAAACATGTGCAGAGTTGTGTATCCCCTCAAATTAAACATGATTACATGATCTATATGAACATATAAAATAAATTGAAGACAAAGAGCATAGAATTAAAATATTGTGTGGCATAGATCTTGAAAAGAAAATAATGAAAACTGACCTTCCAGAAATCTTGTATGAAAATCTTCTTGAAGAAAAGAAAAAATAAGGAAGAACTCAGAGTCTTGAATATTTTTAAATTTCTTATAGCTCTGAATTTTCTCTTCCTCCTTCCTCCCATCCTCCTTTCTTCCCTTCTCTAGTAGGGTATTTATAGGGTTTTGGGAGAGAGGTGTGATAGGGTTTGGAGTCTTAAGGTGATAAAGTTTAGATGACTTAAACAACTACGATTGCAGAATTCGAATAAGACTGGGATATAGGTGAGGTGTTTCAACCAATAGAAATACAGGAAAAAATGGAAGGCACCAATAGGGAATGAGGAAGAGGTGTGGTAGGGTTTGGAGTCTTAGGGTGATAAAGTTTAGATGACTTAAATAACTACGATTGCAGAATTCGAATAAGACTGGGATATGGGTGAGGTGTTTCAACCAATAAGAAGACAGGAAAAAATGGAAGGCACCAATAGGGAGTGAGGAAGAGGTGTGATAGGGTTTGGAGTCTTAGGGTGATAAAGTTTAGATGACTTAAACAACTACGATTGCAGAATTCGAATAAGATTGGGATATAGGTGAGGTGTTTCAACAAATAGGAAGATAGGAAAAAATGGAAGGCACCAATAGGGAGCGAGGAAGAGACTGGGGCCAAGGAGGAGAGAGATATTTTGTAATTTTAATTTTGAGAAAATAATTAAATGGGTCTCATTTAAAATTTCTAACTAGGCTTTCTTAGGCCCATAGAGCCCAATTAAACTTAGTTAGATTCATTTAAGAACTACCCATATTAAATTTAAACAAAATAAAATTTTATTTAAATTTAATTAAATTAATTTCCCCAAAACTTTATTATTATTTTTATTTTTTCAAGATCATGCCACGGAATTAATAATTCAGCTCCATGCCTCCAATAACATCTTACAGTCATATAATTTTTCATCATCGGGTTTCCTACGGCCTTAATGCACATACTCATCACGAAATAAGGGTCTACAGTTTGCCCCCCACTTTGGAGAAAGTTGAAATCAATGCGAAAGCATTGCTCAAGTTTCGTCAAAGTGAAACTCAAATTTATAATAACTATGAAACATTGGCTATGAGGATCAAGTATATCTTGCTCAGTCGACATACTCTATGTTATGAGACTAGCTACGGTCTCATAACAGTAATAACTGTGTCTTGTGAAAAATGAGTGTATCTTGCTCTGTCGATACACTCTGCGTCATGAGACTAGCTACGGTCTCATAATAGTATAACTGTGTCATGTGAAAATTGAGTGCATCTTGCTCTGTCGGTACACTCTGTGTCATGAGACTAGCTACGGTCTCATGACAATGGCAACTGTGTTATTTGAAATGTTGTGGATTCGTATTTAGGACCGCAGTCCTAAACTACCTACGTATCCCCTTCATTATCCTGAGGAAGAATCAGACCCATTCGTAGTTCGACACTTGAAACTGTGGTGATGCATATTCTTCTATGCCTTACACACCTACAGGTGACATGTTGATGCGTGTTCTTCTACGCCTTACACAACTATGCCATATGCCCTAAACAACGTCTAAGGACTTACCAAAAAATATCTGTCATGAAATGTTATGGGTTCGTATTTAGGACCGCGGTCCTAAACTACCTACGTATCCCCCTCGCTATCCTAAGGAAGAATCAGACCCCCTCGTAGTTTGACACTTGAAACTGTGGTGATGCATGTTATGCTACGCCTTACACACCTACAGGTGACATGTTGATGCATGTTCTTCTATGTCTTACACAACTATGTCATGCGCCCTAAACAACATCTAAAGACTTACTAAAAAATATCTAATTCATGATTTGAAAAAATTGGGATAACTGGGTCTCAAAATTCTCTCTGATTTTTATGTTTCCTGTATGCTACTTCCTATCATGGGCATGCTGATTTTACTAAAGATTCTAAAAAAACTTAGTCCTCTGGGGGACCTCTTTTTGCAAAAACTTTCTTATAGCCTCAAAGTTTTTTAGAAGAATTGTTCACCAAAAAAGACTTCCTTAAGGTCACAATACAATTTTTCTCTGATTTTTCTTTTTTCTTCTCTCCCCCCATGGTTCATTATTCTAAAGCCATTTCAAAATCTTGTTCTGCCTTGACTCCTTTCTCTTCCATGAACTCAATTCTTTGTGCCCTAACTTTTGCCTGAAATGCCCTTTTGGGTTTTCATCTCAGCGGGTTTGCTCTAACTTTTGCCTAAGCGGCCCTTTTGGGTTTTCCACCTAGTGAGCTCTTTTTTTTTTCTCTTTTTTTTTTTTTGAAATTGGACAATTGCCAGGGCATCCATATCAAGCACCTATCTTGTCATACTCAGAAGACATAGATTAAATCAAAACAATGCAGTTCAAGTACTTAATCATTTGATGTATCTCTCAAGACACAAACATTCACAATCATAATTAAATAAAATCCATTCCTAGTTAATGCAATAAAAACTTCTTTATTTATTCAGGTACACCATTACTCCCTCTTACATTTAGTTTTGCCAAATTTCTAACCTTCTAAAGTAGAAATAAGCTTTATAACCTGCCGAATGACCTTTTCAGGTTTTCCACCCAGATCTTCTCTCATCTCTCCTTTTGCCTAGACTGCCTTTTGCAGGTTTTCAATCTAGCATTTTTTCTTTTCTTTTCTTTTTTTTTCTTTGACCTTTACTTTTGCCTAGACCACCTTTTGTAGGTTTTTGACCTAGCGAACTGTCTCACACAAAGTACCATTTAAGCTTGTCTAAATTGGTAGTTCTTGAAACTCATTCTCATCCAGGTCTGATATTCTTACAGTAGCAAGATCTTTTTGACTATGTATGGACCATCCTAGTTTGGGTTAAACTTTCTTCTTAAATCAAAAGGGACGAGCCGAGCTTATTTCAAAACCATGTCTCCCTCTTTGATCTTTCTTGGCTTCACCTTCTTATTAAAGGCTTTAGCTATCTTCCTCTGATAAGCCTGCATATGATACAAGGCTCACGTCCTCTTTTCATCAATCAAAGCTTGTTCTTCATATCTCTTCTAGGCCCACTCATTTTCTAGGATCTTAGCTTCTAGCATCACTCTTAAGGATTTGACCTCTTGCTTAATGGATAGCACTGCTTTAGTCCCATACACTAAAGAGAATGAGGTTGCCCCCGTGGATGTCCTTGCAGTACTACGATAACCTTAAAGAACATAAGGGAGTTTTCCAGGCCTATCCTTATATGTTTTGAACATTTTTTCCCAACTAGAACCTTTCCATTCATATGGGGATCACACATTCCTGCATGTACTTCTTTCATTATTTGCTCAGCCTATTTTTATATCACACATAAGAGTTTGTAGAATTGCCTTCCAGCTAAAGTAAGTTGAGTGACTAATCTATGAATTATTGCTCTATCTCTTTTGTAGGCTTATTGCGAGTATTCTCTCACTTCCAGAGACCTCCTTATGTCTTCATATCATTTTCCTTCTTCCTCTAGGTCCACATGTGCTACTACTAATCCTTCATAGCATGAAATTTTACTCTTCATTAGGATAACTTGCCTAGTCAACTTTTGATCACTCTTTTCCTATGAGGACATCAGCGTGGCTTAGGAATCGACCATATCATTTTAAGCTCAAGGTATTTGCTTCTTGGTACTTTGTTAATAAGGCTATAAATTTATCTCTTTCTTCTTGGGTTAAATCTTCAGCTAACTTAATGTCTTTAGTATTATTTGGTGTACCCAAATTAATAAAGATCGATTTTGATACATTAATAGAAACTGATTCTAAATGATTATGAATGCCATGCATATGCCTATTAGAATAAACATCAAACAAGTAAGCAAAAGGACTGGTCATGTTAATGATCTTTGCCTCAAAATCTTTATCAAGTACATCAGAATTAAAAACATCAGTATCACTACTGTGAGCATTACAAAAGACAGACTCAAACTTAGGGGTGTAGCTTTAGGTGTTTGGCTGTCCATGCAGTCCTTAGATTAATGGTGCTGATTTTCTGCATTAGCTCTTTCACATGTGCTAACCCTTAATCATATGTTCAGGTAATTGCCCCCTCTTTCAGGGACTTAGGAGGCTTTGGTTCTTCTTTCTCTTCAGTTAGCTCATAGCCTAAACCACACCTTGTGATCTATCCCTTCATCTCAAGAAAAGCCACTAGGCCATCTATACTTTCTCCTAGGCCTATGCTAAGAAAAAACTTCATCCCTTTCTTCATAGTAGCCACTTTTAGATCCATCTAGTTTTCATAGATCCCAATAACTTGAAAATCAGACACTAGTGGAACTGAACTATCTAGTTGTAATGTAACTATCTCCTTATCAGAATCAGTCCAGACATCCAAAGGACCCTCATCATAGCTAGAATTATCAGAAATGTCAACAACCATTATAGACTGAGGTTCATTAGGCTTTTGGATGGGTTGGATAGGTTCAGTGGGCTTTTGGATGGGTTGGATAAAGTCAATAATTCTGTTAGGGTTATTTGGGGTGATGGAGATCATGTAGAGACCTAGTATAGGTGGAAATTTTGGACAAGCATGGGGCTAGTGTGGTTTTTTTTTTGTTGATTTTCTGGGTCAATTATTTCTTTTGGCATCAATTAGGTCTTAGATATCATGCTTAAGTTGAAAGCATCGATCGGTGTCATATTTGTGGACACAGTAGAATCGACAACATTGGTTGATATCATAGCTAGGTGGGAGTGGATTTAATAGTGGTCTAGGTACTAAGAGCTATAGGAGGTCTTGAGCTTTGAGACACTCCAAAACTTTGGATAAGGGTTGGCTGAATTAGAAAAATCTCTTTGGGGTATGAGACACAATTTGAACCTCAATAACTTTAATGCCACTTAATTGGACTACCTTGGGGCCTCTTTCTAAAGTTGACCACAATTATCTCTTTGAGCTCAAACATCTTGGCGTTCAATATTTCATCAGAAATCGGCCATAGTTTCTTCCATCTTAAGTCGTGCAGGTGAAATCCTTACTAGTTTCTTCCCTTCCCTAACCCAAGTGACCTGATTAGAAGTCTCTTTGGTGTGTTTTGAGGCTATGTTTGCTAAAAAAAAAAAAAGATTTAAGGGTTAACCTAAGTATGCTATGTACATGAATGTAATGCATGAACGGACCATTTTTTTTTTTTTTTTGCCTTTCCTTTTACAAAACCAAAACGGAACCATACCAATAGACCAAAACCAGACTATATAAACTGAACTAAGATCGAACCAAAGACTGAATCAAAACTGAAAAAAAAAATCTCCAGAATTGAATCTTCGCCCCCTTATACCTTCAACTCTCACGTGCAGGGTAAGAAAAATTTCTATCCTAGGCTACGGTACACTAGACACACCAACCGGGGGTGGTCCAGGACAATCCTTCCCTCACAAGCAAAGGATTTATATTCTTAAAGTTTAACCAAGTAAGCATCCTCTTTCTTAACACGGGTTTTGAAACGGACTTGGGCCTATACACAAATTGGGTTTATGCATAGGACTTGGTTCATCTCAACTACCACTAAAACTTATGGTTTTAAAAATAAGGTTATAAATCCAGCACAATAAAAATCTATGGGGTACCTAGGGCTGAAATCTATGGTCCATGGGCTTCATCGGGTAGAAAAAGGGTCACCCATACGAGCTTGTCCATTAAGCACAGCAGTAGGGCTGTGGCTCTTTTATATACACGAAGGTACGGGCATGAGGTGCTAGCAATCACCAATTCGTCATAGCTCGAGTGAAACTATGGTCTCCTTCGCAAGTACTAGCGGGGCTAAAAAGGGCAAGAGTGATCCGTGTGATAGTGTAGTGCAATGCAAAAGTTTAACAGAGGAATAATATTAGGTGATAGAAACAAGTTGGAGTAACTATCCATTTAATCCCGATTAGTCGCCAAACTATGAGGAGGGGGTATGGCGAAATATCATCCATTGGAATTATATAAAATGCACGGTAATGCCGGGAAAGATGGTGGAGTCACAATGGTCTCACTTAAATACCACCTCCTTAGACAGCATTTCCTAGACATGCACTTCATACAACCTTAACAGAATCAAACCACTGGTAAGTACCGTCTTCCCATAACACTACCACAGTACTAAGGATTTATGCCACGAAGGCATAGATAAGCGAGTCGCCACCCGGGTAATAGGGACATATTCGATGTTTCTTCCAGGGTCATGGATGGCAACTTACTCCTTGCGAGTTTCCACAACCGTCATTACCATAGCCCAATGTCTAGGTTCGGGATGAGTGGGTGCGTAAGGAAGGTGTTAGGCACCTCTTACGCCTGGTCTAACCTCGTTGATTCGAGTGCCAGTCCTCTACTAATGTTTCTAGAAGTCTTATTTATTATTCCTTTATTAAACTTTATCCTAAAAAATGTAATTCTAGTCCTTCACACGCAAGTAATTCACAAAAGGGTTGTTGTTTACACACAATTTTCATGCACATCTAATTCCTATCTATGGGGTTGCTAATTATTTAAATGATATTTACCAGATGACTAAAATTAATTTATTATTGAGAATTTAATTTACAAACAAATTCAATTTCAAATAACCCTACATTTCTATTTAACCTAATTAATTAATTTTCACCAAGTTACCCTAAGGATAATTGAACTAAGTTAATTATGTACATGTGTAATTTATTCTAATATCACATAAGGCCCAAACAATCACAACCTAATAAAGATTTCTAACATGCAAATTTATTTTACAATTACCAAGTATTAAATTAAATTTATTTACATGCCAATGTTAGTTTAATTTATAAAGAAGATTAATTTTAATTTACAAAGTACTTATTTAAATTAATTACATGCAAAGATCAGTTAAATTAAAAACAAAATTAATTTTAATTTACCAAATAAAAGTTTTATTATTACTACAATTTCATGCCAATGGTTATTCGAGAAGTTTAGAGCTACTTACCTGTTGGTAAATGCAGTTGCCATTGGGGCAAGCTACCCTTAAAAAATGGTCTTCTCTTCTAGTATGGAAATGATATCCCTGGCTTACTCCCGTTTAACTCTATATAAGCTCCACACAAATGCCCTCTTTGGTACTTACCTTAGGGCTACTTACCAATTTTTTTTGTAATAAAAAATAAAGAAACTAAAGAAAATAAAAGAGATAAAGAAGATATTAATAACAATTTACATTGGATTCTAACTCTAGTCTCCTAAAGGGTTAAGATTCCTAACTTGTTACAGCTACCTAATGGTCCAAGTCTTCTAACATGATCCAAACACTTCATAACATTTCTTGAATTAAAAGAACACAGAAAAATAGATCAAATATCAATTAAAACCCAAGAAAATACAAGAATATGCATAGATATGCAATTTCTAAATTCTGGCAGATTAACAGTAGCAAGAAATCCGATTTTTTAAAAATAGTTATACATGCCTAAAAATCATAAAAAAAATTACAGAAGACAGCCTACATATCATACAAGATTATAAAATTTATAAATCAAATAAAACTCTAGCCGAATTGTCTACATAAATCGTAACTTTTCTAAATGACAGAATCGTACTACTTTTTTTGTAAAGTTCATAACTCATTAACCACAATAGATATGAATGCAAATCCAATTGGAAAAGATTCATAAGATTCTGAAGTTAATTTTAGACACTAGATTTACACAAAAATATTAAGGAACAAGGGAGATATTGGCTCCACAAATCGGATATCTTGCAAATCAAATTTTACAAGAATCCTAACTTCAAACAGCCATAACTTACAAAATATTAAAGCTTTTTTAGTTATTCTTGAGCCTAAAATTAATGGAATTTCGTGTCGAATATGAATATAATTTTTACAAATTTTTTACAGATTCAGAAAATAAAGAAAAATAATAAAAATATAAGAGACAGAAACTAAACATGTGCAGAGTTGTGTATCCCCTCAAATTAAACATGATTACATGATCTATATGAACATATAAAATAAATTGAAGACAAAGAGTATAGAATTAAAATATTGTGTGGCATAGATCTTGAAAAGAAAATAATGAAAACTGACCTTCCAGAAATCTTGTATGAAAATCTTCTTGAAGAAAAGAAAAAATAAGGAAGAACTCAGAGTCTTGAATGTCACGACCCAACCTCTGGGCCGGACCGGCACTAGGACCTAGGTCAGCCTAAAGTCCTGAGGCCCGTAGTAAGCCTAACTGTTCATTAACCCAACTCTAAGGCCCATTTGGGCCCAATTTCAAGAAACCAAACGGACAGAGTCCGGCCATAAAATGGACTTTCCAACGGGGAGTTTTTGACTCACCCGACCTGTAAACATAATAAATACTCAATTGGGGAGCTCAGCTCACCCTCCACATACTCATATCCTCATAAAAATAAATGGGAGCTCAGCTCCCTCATCCAATCCATCAAACATACATATCATTATACGTTTACAGGTCCAACATGATAATAATATTACAGACCATAATCAAATAAATACTTCTAACACATGCGGAAATTCTAGGAGTAAATAAAATTACACAAATATTGATAAACAACCTGCGAAGGAGAAAAGCAGGTTAACCAAAAATAAAATCCTCTGTAGCACGAAAAAATATTGAACAGGAGTGAGCGTTCGACTCAGAGAGTAAAATATCAATTTTAACCATAATCCCTATAACTATCTAAAACTAATGCACCCTGTAGAGTGAAATGCAACATCAGCAATAAATTCACATCATAGCATCAAAAAGGTAATTTGGAGCACTCATACACCCTATAGTATCAATCATAACATATGGGGTGATCCCTATCTGACTCTCTTAAATCCAACTGGTGCCGGTAATTACTCAAGCTCGGACTTCCACTTAATAACCAAATCGAGGTCCCAGTGAATTACTCAAGCGTGACTACCCCTCGAAGGATCGGGTCCCGAATTACTCAAGCGTGACTACCCGTCCTATCCATAGTCCACACCACATCACACGCATGCGCCAACGCTGCTCCAAATTACCACAACAACATCCATGGCACATCAACGATTATGAATGGAACATAAATCGTGCCTAGAGTTTAACTACATAAATATATGCATATAAGTGATGCATGGGCATGCTTGAACATATAATAATATCGAAATTACAATTAAAATTAATATTCTACTCACAGACTTGACGACAATCATTGTGGCGGCTGGGCGGAGGAAGAAGGCTGTCCCGGCTCACCTGACAATTTTATTACAATTATTTAATAAATTTGACTCAATACAAACAAAGAAAACAAAGACCAATACGTCCTAAGTCGTGCCGAAAATCCAGTGAGTTTCCCTATACCTAGGACCTACCCAACTGCAAAATGGCTCAAAACACACTTCTATATTCACAATCCATATATCCATAGCTCAATCATATCACATAGCCCCTCCACGGGCCCATCAAATCGATCATCCATCACAATACGCAAACTTTCAATTTAGTCCTTATTATTGATCATTTTTGCAAAAAGCGCCCAAACAAGCTCTAAAAATTATAAAACTTTGCCTGGTCCTTAGCAATATTACTAAGCTATTGCAAAAAGAATCGTAATTTTCTAAGCTACCACGAATATTTTATGGATTTTTAATCCTATTTAAGCACTAGAAAATTACGAAAAAGCAAGGTTGGGTTTACCTTTGCGATTCCGACTTGAGGGCCTTTTCGGGACATCGACAATGGGGTAGCCAAAACCTCGGTCCAATTCGGAGACTTTTAAAGAACAGTGCATGCGTAGGAAATTCACGCACTGGTCAAGCCGAATTTCGCGAATTGAGGATACCTACATGAAGCCCATAACATGGGGTTTAGTACATAAATTTTTCAGAATTTTCTAAGCTCATTATAGTCTCGGAAAAACAACTGTGAAGTTCGTAGGACCCAGCAGTGTTGGAAAAATTTGAAATTTATGTCGCCACGAAGCTCTCGATGAGTGGAGCGCGCTGGTGGCCTCAGTTTTCTCGTGGGATTCACGGTTTTCGAGAAATCTAGCCCAAAAGTCGAAATCGGCTAAAATCTTCCCGAGCAAAAATCGGACAAACCGCTCGATGGATTTCGGCGTTCTTGGTGTCTATGGAAAGCTCTCTCCGAGTAGATGATTTTAGACATAAGACCCAGTCCAATTGGTGGCCGGATCGGCCGACTTGGAAGCTAAGCGCCCAGCAGGGAGGGCATTGCATTCAACGTTTAGGCGTGGCCGTCGGCTGGGACAAGCGAAGCGGTCTTGGGAGTGGGAGGAGGAGGAGAGAGAAAAGGAGAGAGGAACGTGGCGCGGGGAAGAAAAAGGGAAGAAGGAAAAGGTAGGTCGATTTGGCCTCCGATCCGTCGATTCGGCCTGATTCGATTCGAATAAAATTTTGAATTTTTACTCTGCCTCGGGACCGAAAACGAGGTCCAAAAATTCCGAAAAAATTTCAGAAAACTCAGAAAAATACATAGGCTCCAAATATATTTTTAGTTTTGCCACGTGGTCTTTAAATTAATTTTTAAAAATCATCAAAGTTTATATTTTCGGAAAATCGAACTCGATTTTTAAAATCCGAAAAATCTCAAAAAAATTTCTAAAATTTAAATAAAATTAAAATACCAAAAATGCTCATAAAATTTAAAATTTTGGGGTGTTACATTGAATATCTTTAAATTTCTTATAGCTCTGAATTTTCTCTTCCTCCTTCCTCCCATCCTCCTTTCTTTCCTTCTCTAGTAGGGTATTTATAGGGTTTTGGGAGAGAGGTGTGATAGGGTTTGGAGTCTTAAGGTGATAAAGTTTAGATGACTTAAACAACTACGATTGCAGAATTCGAATAAGACTGGGATATGGGTGAGGTGTTTCAACCAATAGGAAGACAGGAAAAAATGGAAGGCACCAATAAGGAATGAGGAAGAGGTGTGGTAGGGTTTGGAGTCTTAGAGTGATAAAGTTTAGATGACTTAAACAACTACGATTGCAGAATTCGAATAAGACTGGGATATGGGTGAGGTGTTTCAACCAATAGGAAGACAGGAAAAAATGGAAGGCACCAATTGGGAGTGAAGAAGAGAGTGGGGCCAAAGAGGAGAGAGGTATTTTGTTATTTTAATTTTTAGAAAATAATTAAATGGGTCTCATTTAAAATTTCTAACTAGGCTTTCTTAGGCCCATGGAGCCCAATTAAACTTAGTTAGATTCATTTAAGAACTATCCATATTAAATTTAAACAAAATAAAATTTTATTTAAATTTAATTAAATTAATTTCCCCAAAACTTTATTATTATTTTATTTTTTCAAGATCATGCCACGGAATTAATAATTCAGCTCCATGCCTCAAATTACATCTTACAGTCATATAATTTTTCATCATCGGGTTTCCTAAGGCCTCAATGCACATACTCATCACAAAATAAGGGTCTACAACACCTCTCTGCATTTTGGTTCTGGCACCATTTTTATTGAGTTGGGTTTTGGAATTGGAATCTACCACATGCACATCTCTTGAAAAATTGACTCACTTTCCTTTTCAACAATCAGAGGAGCATTTGGGGTAATGGGGATATTAACTGGTGTGTCTCGCATTCTAATGGCATCTCAGGATCAGTTGGGACAAAGTTTGTTTTCACCTTCTCACCACAGAATAGTGGCTTTAAATATTATGTTCAATATAAATTCAACTTTAAATTTAAAACTCATCTTCCATAATACGAGCATAATCACTGCTGTGAAGTGTTAAATTTAATCATTATGCCATGCAAAATAGTATGTAAAATGTGTAAAATTAGAGTACTTCATATGAGCAATGTCATTTACATTATTAGCCAAATATATATATATATATATATATATATATATATATATATATATATATATATATATATATATATATATATATAACAGAAAACAACAAACACAGAAATATAAAAAAACCAGAGGTAAATTGGAGATTTCACTTTAGAACAGCTTGCTTTTGTTAACTAGGCGGCGGATGATTGGCTCCTCTCCTAACAAACTCAATTTTAACATGCTTCACTTTTTGGCGGGACTTATTAATGCTTAAGGAAATACAACTTCATCTCCTGTCTTGCATCCAAATACTAATTCTTTATCCGCATCAATGGGCAGTCTTGAAATTGTTCTCCATTCCTATCTAGACAATATACTTGAAATAACATCTTCTCCGGATTGGACTTTTCTTTATTGCAATGTATGATGGTCTTGTCAGGTGGTTGAAAGCTCTTTTAATATCATCGATATTGTATTTAGCATTGTTTGGAGTAATGCCTGTTCCAATAAAAGAATTTTAAGAAGTTTTAATACTATATAAGATAAAAACAAAAATATTAAGAAAATATAGAGTAATGACTACTGCTGTTTCCAATACTGAGAATATTTACTTGCTCCACCTTGTCTATTGATTTCTTGTAGTCTTGGAATAGGTCCCAACCCGTGCAAATGCCATGTTTAACCCACTCATGTTCCCATAAGTCAAGATTAGACTGTTTGGCATCGAAATTTGGCCACAACTTGTTTAACTCACCAATAATGGGAGAGTTAATCACCAGAACATAATTAAAAATAAATAAATAAATAAACTGTTAATTTTTGAGAATTAGAACACTAAACTTAAACTTTATGCATAAATACATGCACATACCATGTTAGCATCAAAGGGAGGTCCTTTCCATTTCTTAGGATTAGGACTATGGCCACCGATATTGACAAGCCACATTCCATGGAGAGTGAAATTATCATCTTTATAAGGTTTATGTCACGACCCAAAATTCTGAACCGTGACCGGCGCATAATTTAAGTATTCTTAAATCATGCAAGCCTTATCAGAGTATCTTGAATGAATATATTGTCACTTACTAATCCCAAAAATAGACAAAATCCAAATAAACGAAATGCTGAATAAACATCATAAATATCCCATAAGTAAACTGCGGAGTCTCTACAGATTTCAAATAAAAACTTAAACTGTTCAATAAACTAAACTAATTATTAGCCCGTGAAAACATGAATTCGGGCATACCATGAGAACAAATCAAAGTTGTCCCTCTCCAGAAAATGGACTGAATATTTTGATCAGCTGCAGAATTCTACTGATGCAAACAGATAATGCATAAAGAAAACGTGGTTTGAGCTAGATGCTCAGTGAATGATAATTATAGCACACAACGGAATAGGAACAGGCAGACGCTTGATTTATTTCACAATAAATTTTCTATTCAATAAAATCATGCTCATGCTGTCAAAATCATCAATAAAATAACTTCATAAAACATATATGTAAAAGAAATTCATTCAATAAAATTTTTATGGTACAGTGCACCAGGGTGATGATACCCCACATCACCAAAGGTCAGATGGTAAGCGCGCTACCAGATATCAGATACTTTTCTCCTCCTTCACAGATATCAATGCATATGATACTAATGCAACCATAAACTGCAATGATGCATGACTCAACAATGCAACCTAATACCGTGATAGTCCACACGGCGGGGCCAGATAACAGAAACAGATACTGGGCACAGGTACCAATTCAAAACAGAAAACCAATTTGTACAAATCAATCAAAATCAATAAAAAATTTCAGATATCAAATAATAACTGATAGTGCAATTCCAATAGTGTATTTCAATAATTTCAGAGAGTCGAATAAATCAAATCAATCTCAAATCAACTCAATAAAATCAAATCAATCTCAAATCAATTCAATAAAATCAAATCAATCTCAAATCAATTCAATAAAATCAAATCAATCTCAAATTAATTCAGTAACACATCGGTAAATTTTATAGTCAAATATCAATCAATATAAATACATTAAAAGCCTGTTCCCGGAATCCTAATGGGTCTAATGTAAAGATAGTTGACAAAATCAATTATTTAATCAAAATCGAAATAAAATTCAATAATAAAATAAAATTGTAGAAAATCACATATAAAATAATTGTTAAAATATTAATTTAAAATTTCATTTAATAACAAACTTAATGCTAAGAAATTTTGAAAGGGACTAAAACGGTGCCATGTACTATAATTACCACTCACCTGGAACCTCCAAGACAATAATTATTTTCAATGGAAGAGAGACAATTTCAATTGGCTGATTGAATATTCGAATCTCCTACACACCCAAAATATTAAAAGAAAAATATTAAATAATAATAAAATAAAACTTTAATATATATATATATAGATAAACCTTGGACGGACGTGGATACAAGAGGATTCAAATATATATATATATATATATATATATATATATATATATATATATATATATATATAAACGTTGGACGGACGTGGACGAAGGGATTCAAATGCGTGGATAATAGGGACGCTTCCAAATTCAAGGACGTGGATGTGGATGAACAGGGGACAATGACAGGGAACAATGACAGACAAAGGTTTTATATATATATATATATATATATATATATATATATATATAATGATTCGGTGAATATATAGATGTATGTACAAAATCTAAATTCAATGTTACTATTAATCATGATCAACCCAATTCAATATCAATGGTCAAAGAGAAAATAAATTTTTTAGAGTAGTTGTAACAGATCAAGAAAATAAAATAAAATTAAATTCACCCATTACTGAATAAGGAATTAGAATTCTTACCTTGAAAACAGAATCCAATGTGATGAATGGAGAAGTAAAAATTTAGGGATTCTCTGTTGAGAGTATTTGATAGAAAAGGAGGTGACAAATAGGTTTTGAGAGCAAAATTTAGCAGAAGAGATTATTAGGGTATATATATATTTCAAGAGTTCTATTAGGTATAGAATGGGCTAAGAGTTATTATTGAACTGGGTTGTTAAGATTGCAGATATATATTTAATTTCAAAAATAATATATATATATCTAAAAATAAATAAGCAGACCATCTAATAAAAAAAATATATATATATATATATTTATATTTATATATTGAATTATTGTTAACTAATTAAAATAAAATAATAATAAATAATAATTGTATATGGGTTTTCACATACTTCCCCCCTTAAAAAAAATTCGGTCCCCGAATTTGGATAGACAAAAATTCTAACTCAAGAATTAAATAAATGAGGATATTTGGCTCGCATTTCAGATTCTGCCTCCCATGTGGCCTCACTACTTGAGTGATTATGCCACAAGACTTTGACCAAAGCCATTTCCTTATACCGGAGTTTCCTAATTTATCGATCTAAAATCTTTACTGGTTGCTCATCATATGACATATCATCCTTAAATTGTATGGTCTGAGATTGCAAAACATGAGATGGATCTAGTACATACTTCCTAAGCATAGAAATATAGAAAATTGGATGTACATATGCAAAACCAGGGGAAGGGCTAAACAGTAAGCAACTGCTCCAATTCTTTCCAAAATTTTAAATGGACCAACAAAACAAGGGCTAAGCTTTCTTTTCTTTTCAAACCTCATGATTCCTTTCATAGGTGAAACTCTCAGAAATACATGATCATTAACCATAAACTCTACATCTTTTTCGCTTAGGGTCAGCATAACTTCTCTGTCGACTTTGAGCAGTCAAAAGTCAATCACGAATTAGTCGAACCTTCTCTGAAGTTAATTGTATCAACTCTGGTCTAGTAAGCCTTCTTTCTCCAACTTCATCCCAACAAACCGGTGACCTATACTTTCGACCATATAATGCCTCATATGGAGCCATCTCTATACTTGCCTGATAACTGTTATTATAAGCAAACTCTACTAAAGGCAAATGATGATCCCAACAGCCACCAAAATCCATAATGCATGCACGAAGCATGTCCTCTAATGTCTGCATGGTCCTTTCTGACTGTCCATCCGTCTGAGGGTGAAAAGCAGTACTAAAGTCTACTCGTGTTCCTAAAGCTTCTTGGAATTTCTTCCAAAATCGAGAAGTAAACTGAGTACCACGATCAGATACAATGGAAACTGGAACTCCATGAAGACTAACAATCTTGTTTATATACAATCGCAAGTTTAGCAAAGTCATATGTAGTCTTCACAGGAAGGAAATGAGCAGATTTTGTCAATCTGTCCACTATCACCCATATTGCATTGTAACCACCTCGTGTACTAGGTAAACCCACAACAAAGTCCATGGCAATATGCTCCCACTTCCACTCAGGAATAGGCAACGGCTGAAGTAACCCAGATAGTCTCTGATGTTCTGCCTTAACTTGCTGACAAGTCAAACATTTAGCAACAAAGTCTGCAACATCCCTCTTCATGCCACCCCACCAATAGTGCTCCCTTAAATCACGGTACATCTTAGTTGAACCTGGGTGTACTGTGTAAGCAGAATGGTGTGCCTCCTCCATGATTTCTCTTCTCAACTCATCAACATTGGAGACACAAAGTCTAGTGCCATAACGAAGAACTCCATCATCATTCAACATGAATCCTTGAGCTTGGCCTTTATGAATATTATCTATAATCTCACACAGCTGAGAATCCTTCTTTTGAGCAGCCTTAATTTGATCAATCAAGATAGGCCTAACTCGAAAATGTGCTAAGAATGATCCAACTATGATTTCAAACTCTACTCCCTGATCTAGCAACTCATGTAATTCACCAATCAAAGGCCTCATCTTGGTAGATATATGGGCTAAACTACCAGAAGACTTCCTGCTTAGAGCATCAGCCACTACATTAGCTTTTCCAGGGTGATACTGTATGGTGCAATCATAATCCTTCAGCAATTCTACCCATCTTCTTTGCCTAAGATTAAGATCACGTTGGTCAAAAATGTATTTGAGACTTTTGTGGTCAGTGAAGATTTCACAAGTCTCACCATACAGATAGTGCCTCCAGATTTTCAAAGCAAAAATTACTGACCATTTCCAAATCATGAGTTGGATAATTCGCTCGTGTCTTTTCAATCGACGAAGCATATGCAATAACCGCCCATGCTGCATCAAAACACATCCTAAACCAATCCTAGAAGCATCACAATATACTACATAACCCCCGATCCGGATGGAAGGGTTAACACCGGTGTCAGAGTTAAACAAGTCTTAAGCTCCCAAAACTTTTTCACAAGCCTCGGACCACTGAAATTTCACATTCTTTTGTGTCAACTTAGTTAAAGGTGCCGCAATACGGCAGAAGTCTTGAACAAACCGCCTATAATAATACCCTGCTAAACCCAAGAAACTACGAATCTCTGACACAGTCGTGGGTCTAGGCCAATGAAGCACTGCCTCAACTTTCTTCTTATCAACGCACACCCCATCCTTAGATACTGTATGGCCTAGGAAAGCCACACTATCTAACCAAAACTCACATTTTGAGAACTTGGCATATAGCTTGTGTTCTCGTAAGGTCTGAAGGACAATTCTCAAATGCTGTTCATGCTCCTCCTTACTCTTTGAGTACACTAGAATGTCATCGATGAATACTATAACAAATTGATCTAAGAAAGGATTGAAAACTCGCTCATGAGATCCATAAAAGCTAGAAGCATTGGTAAGACCAAAAGACATTACAAGAAATTCATAGTGTCCATACCTAGTCCTAAAGGCCGTCTTGAGTATGTCTTCTTTCTTGACCCTCAATTAATGATACCCAGATCGAAGATCAATCTTGGAAAAACACTTTGCACCTTGAAGTTGGTCAAACAGGTCATCTATGCGTGGAAGAGGATACTTATTACGCACAGTTACCTTATTCAATTGCCTATAATCAATGCACATTCTCAAAGACCCATCCTTCTTCCGTACAAATAACACAGGAGCACCCCATGGAGAAACACTAGGGCGAATAAACCCCTTATCTAGCAGGTCCTGTAGTTGCTACTTCAACTCCTTAAGTTCTGTGGGTGCCATACGATAAGGTGGCATAGATATGGGCTCAGTTCCAGGAACTAAGTCTATACTAAACTCTACCTCTCGCTCTGGGGGTAAACCTAATAAATCTTATGACAACACATTAGGAAACTCCTTAACCACCGCAATATTCTCCAAACTGCACTTTCTACCGAACATCTCTAACATAAGCTAGATACACCTTACACCTCTTTCACAATAATCGCTTCAGCGCTCACTAATCGAGATAAGATTACTAGAGGCTATATTGCGATTTCTCAAATTGAAATTTCGCCTCCCAAGAATTTTAAAGAGTACAACTTTATTATGATAATCCAATGAAACGTGATAAGTGGCTAAACAATCCACGCCTAACATCACATCAAACTCGAATATATCCAAAGAAACAAGATCTGGAACTGATTCCCTATCTCCAATGTGAACTATACATCCCCTATGCACCATATCGTTGTCTATTATGCTCCTCATAGGTGTTGATACGATGAAGGATACTCTAACAAAGTAGGTGGTGTACTAAATATCATGGAAAAGTATGGAGAAAAAAAAAAATGGTTGTGCCTCAGTCTTAGCCATAAGCGTCTGCTCAGATGTCTGATTAATAGCTTGAGGTGGTACCTCCCTTGTTGGATCAAGGTTTGCACCATTAAGACCCTGACCCAAGCTCTCCTCTTACGTTTAACAGACTCAGACACCTAATCATTTTAATAAATAAGTATTAAATCTGAAAATGTGAGCCAAATTAAGACAGGTGAAAAAGTACGAAGGATGCAGATATCTAAAGCAATGATGAACTGAAAAGATGTTAAGGATCCTATGCTCCGCAAGTTTATTAGACCTCAACCGAGCTCTGATACCAACTTGTGTAACGGCCAGCCCACTAGTGATATTGTCCGCTCTGGGCAGAAGCCCTCACGGTTTTAAAACGCGTCACTAGGGGTTACGAACCATCAACTTATAAACCTAGCATCTCTCCCGTGTTTTGTCGATGTGGGATTTGCCTAGGGTGTTACAGTTCATTACACTTGCTGGGAACACTAGATTTACAATAAGAGGGTGGCCAACAAAATACTAAATAAAAAGCATTATATGTGGTCACACTAGCAGCGATAGTAAAAATATAGAGAGTAGTGAGTAAAAAGATATAAGTAGGCACCTTCATTGATGGTTTTGAAAAGCTTATAAGTTGGTTTTGAAAAGAGAACATGATATAAGGAGCAAGGGATTGAGTTTTTGAGCGAGATTGCTCGCAATAGGGGAAAATAGGAATTGTTTCACTTAGTACGCAAGGAGGAAGATAGTAAATATCTGTTTCATATGCATGGTAATAGTCCTATCTGTGTGCATAAATTTTTGGCATAAAACGAATGGCATGTGAACTTTTATAGTGAAAAGAATATCAACAGATGATATGATGCCTATTAATTTGTGATCCTCAACGGATGACATGACCATTAATTGACAGGGTATCTTATCTTTCCTTATAAATGTGATATCTTATTGATAGAATATCTTATTTTTCCACATATTTATGTGTGGACTATGCAGACTCAAGCTCACATGTGAAGAATTGCTCGGACTCGAATGGCGCATAAAGAACATGTCCAGAGAATGTTGACGAAGAGCTTTCACTTTGAAGAAATCAACAAGTGTGCCAATTTCTACTTAAAAAGGCAGAAGATAGTATAGAATATCTCAACATCATATTGAAGGCCTTGGAGATCATGGGATATACTCCATGAAAAAATAAGAAAGTTGTTTCTTCCTTTTAATTTTTTCAAGCATGCACTAACCAATGATTTATTAGCCTAATGGTTAATGATGAGGCGGGCTTGGAAAAGATTATAGGTTCAAACTTGAGGGTTGTAAGTGTACCAATTGATTCGAGGTCTTACAACTCACTATCTGGCTCCTGTGATTTTCAGGCTATTGTTGGGGCCCAAAGAATGATTAATCTGTTGCGCTACTAGCCCAGAAAGAGAATATGTGGGAAGTTTCTCCACTTTTTATAAGACATAAACATTTGATTATTATAATACTAATCAAATAATTATTAGACAATATTATCATTTACTAAAAAAAAAATAGGACAATAAAAGAAAAGAACAAATAGCTTTAGAATAAATTATTTAAATTATTTAATTTTTAAATTATAAATTTTAAAATAAAATTAAATGGTAAAAAATAATTTAATAATTTATCTTGGAAGTCATACAACTAAAATATGATGGTAACACAATTAGAACATGACTTTTATTTTATATATATATATATATATATATATATATATATATATATATATATATATATATATATTCTTTTCTTGTATTAGCTATTTTTTCAATATATATTTTAAAAAATAAATTATTTTTAAAAATCATAATTTGAAAATAATCACATGGACATGTATCGTGTCCTTATGAACATTAATTTTAGTCTAAATTATTGGGCCAATCAAATTATTAAAAAAACAATTTAAGAAATTAATCCTTTTGCTTTAATTTCTAATGTAAAATAATTATATTCATTAGATTTTATAATTTTAATGTAATGGTTCTTACATTCAAATTGGTTATATTTTGTCAATGAGAAGAGGAAAAAAACCTTTTGCTTCACTCTTTCCAGTATACTTCCTTCTTTGCCTTGAGATTTTATAAGGCCATAGTCTATAAGACTATTTTTCTTTTTGGGAACTTGTCATTTCCATGTTTAAAAAAGATGATTAATTAATTTGTTGTTTTTACATCAAAACTAGCAAACTTTCAGCTAACTTTTGTGACTTGCTAAAAATAGATCTTTCACAATGCAATGCTCTCATCTCAAGCAGTAAGGTTAAGGTTTTCTCAATGGTCTAATTTTTCTTAGGTAAAACCCAAGTGCAAAAATCTCTCTAAAATTTAGATGATTACACAATATCTGCAGTCCGGACGCAATACATAGCAATTGCTCAGATTTGAATCCCTGGAAAACATGAAAATAAGTCTTCTTGAAAATAAGTCTTCTTGAAAGCCAATCTCGGAACGTGGTTGCAGGTAACATATGGTTGAATTCCCCTGGTAACTTTGCAATGGACAATATATAGACTAGTTGTAACTCTATTACTCTCAATATTCATTCCATGAAGTTGGATGATTAGGAATATGCACTTCATAGCTGGTACATTCTCAGAACTTGTAAATATCCAATGTGTCAAAGCAACTCCGTAAAGGATTCCATAAAGCAGGCACTATCATCCAAATAATTTGATGTTCTTTGAACAATTTAATCTTTAAATACAGCAAACAGGTGGAATTGCAATTTTTACCACTTGAACTACAAATACAAATGCAGAATAGACACTCAAATTGACAAGGAAGAGAAGAACTGCAATGACCCTGTGGATTAGAAAGCTGAAAAATGGGCTTATCCAACTTTTTAAACGTTAATAACCTATTTTATTAGATTTTTAAAGACAATTAATAGCATTAAATTTAGATTTAATTGAATTATCATAAAATCAAATAACTCTTAACAAAAACTAGAAGCAGGCCCCTGTGTTGATGCAGTCAAACGGTATTGCAAATGGCTTGGGATCATACTCGAGTTAAGAAAACCTTGTATCTTTTATATTGCCACAGAAACACCTTCATAATAAAACATAAAAGCAAGAAAAATACTATATATTTCCCAATATTTGTAAACTACTGTATCCATGGCTGGATGGCTTCAATAAACAAAGAGAAATGAGACATCTAACCTGGATACAACTGGTTAGGATGAGCATAATAAGGCTGGTGAATAAAATTAGTCCCAAAAAGCTGAAGTCTTGACCATTCTTAGAAGCCCAAAAGGTGCATCCAGTTAGAGAGCAAACCACAGTTAAGGTTAGAATTAGTGCTTCAAGCATGACCATCACCTATAGCAATTGGAATTAAAAAAAAAAAAAAAGATGAAAGAAGAAGGGACATTTTTTAAGCTACCAACAACAAGCGAAAGCTACTCAGGTAACATCATAGGCACTTTCTAACCACATAAAAATGGCACATAATTTTTGCTGGCAATAACATTTTAATATATTAGAGTCATAAGACATAACAATGCATATCTGTTGAGTTTAATGCTGTCATTTATTCCTGCATTCATTCACAGGGTCCCATGCCTCCAACAAATGAGGCTTATCATTTATGGCTAGCTAATATAAAAAGCAATGGCAATGCCTCACAATTAAAGGATAGTCCCTTGCACAAGGAATTTTTAGGGATTTGAGTTAGCTTGTTATTTCTGCAACCAAAGATGCAAAATTTAGAATCTATTAAAACAAAGCATGAGAGGAGAAATCCTGAAACACTTATCTTGCTGCAAGTAAAACTTGCAACTCGTGTAAATAGGGACCCATACCCAGCTACCCAGCAGAATGGAAGAGATCATTAACGATGAAAAGTAAGAGTGTAAGATCAAGAACTTGATGAGAAAGTTCATGTTAAAAAGAAAGGCAAAGAAGGAAATAAATAAATGCACAAGGCTTTATAATCTTAATTCACATTTCCTTCTGTCAATATGACTGAATTAAGCTAAAAGTTTCACTATGAATCTATCCAAAGTAACTTAGCAAACCACTTTCAATATAATTAAGATGCACAGCTATTACATAGGAATGAAGGATTACATGGGTAAGAGAAAGAATGAAGGATGGTAACAAAAATTAACAATGATTAGCGTCATGCTCACAGAGTATTGTGAAATGAAAAGCAAGTTTGAATTACTCATCCAGTTAAATTGACATCATATAAGAGAATTCCGAGCTTGACCATGTAACATTTACCTCATTCAAATGAATTTTAAGTGCAAGTATGAGATGTAGACAAAGTAACAGATACTGGGTCACCAAACAGAATCTCAATGACAGGACATCCGCATAAACATGATAAAAAAGAAAAAAAATGCCAGCATTATCTGTGAACCAAAACCAAGTTCTCTAAGCATTCTATTTGAATTCCATGAATTGCATTCAACATTTGAGCAAAATTACAAATGCCAATTGTAACATTTAGAGATCAATTCCCTCTCTAGACTTCAATTACAATTCACCTAAGAAGTACCTTCTAAGTTCTACAACTTACAGTCAAGCCCTTAAAAGCAAAACTTAGCACGAGTATCAACATGTATATATCAAGCATAATTTCAGTTAATATAGAAAAACCAAACCAAAACAAACCAAAAAATAAGAAATTTTTTACAAATCAAACTGCACCATGGAAGAATTAGATATTTGGATCTTGGAACCTTTTGCAAGTTGGGAAGTAGCTTGCCCAGTCGCAGCAAATTCTGACTGATCACATCTGAGCAATTCCACAACCCAATTATACTTCCAAAGGGTGTTAAAAAAGAACTCAACGAAAAACCTTGATTGTCGCTTTCAAAATGTGACTCTGGTATGGGCAAGTTTGCTTTTCAATTTAATACATAACACAGCTACCCACCAAAGGCCAGTGTCTTGCATAATGGGCACCAAAAATTGTTGGCAATGAAAGAAGTATAAGACTTAAAATGGATACCTAGGAAGGTTCATCTGATTATAAATTCAGCATCATGCTAAACTTAAGATTCAATACATTAGCAAGTCTAGATGAAAATGGAGGGAAATGACATATACGAAATATACAAATAGGCAACAGACAGACTCTAAACCTCAAAAAATATTAAGAATGATGTGTCATATTTCTAAGATATTTGCCAAATTGCAATGGGATAACAAAGTGGGAGAGAGAGAGGAATAAATAAGACATAAAACTTACCCAAGATTGAATATGATAGGTGGAAGAACATATATAAAGAAAAGCTCTTCATTGAAGAGAAAAGGGTGAGATCTTTTCCTTCAGTGATTAGCAGGATAATAAGCCCAGTATGGAGGCCCTATGATAAAACAGCAAGATAATCAGCCTAATGCCTTCCATAAGCCCAAACCAAATCTTCAACTAACAACTTCACAATTATAGCAATAAATTGAATTTTAGTGTCAATTTAAAAACCAACTATACGTACAATATACAGAGCAACTCGCAATGAAAAAGGTTGTAATTGACTCATTCATCCATCTATTCTTCTTAAGAAGATGAACGATGAGAATGCAAGCACAAAGGAGTGCCACAAACAAAGTTATAGAATCAAGAGGGGCAATTTGAAATTTTATTTTAGAAATTTATGTTCTTTGAGATTCTTGTGGTGTAAAGTACAATTTAAATTGTTTGTCTTCATAAAAGACCTTCTGTTTTTTCTGTCAATAATAAATATTTTTTAATGTTTTTTTATGCCATTTTAGTTTCTCTGAAAAATTTCAACAAATAAAAATGGTTAAATATAATCAGACGGAAACTGTTTTTAGCTCTTTTGGGCAAAAGTAATACAGTACTTAATTTTGAGAATTTGCATGTTAAATTTAGGACCCTTATTTAGAAATTTGATTTTTCCTCTGATTTGGTTTTCTTTAGTTGCTAGTGAGGCAACGTTCGCAGAAGCAGTTAAACATGGATATTTAGTACCACTTCACTGTTCCATATTCTCTGACCAGCATAATCCAGTTACTGCTCACCAATGCTTGGTTAAAGAAGATGATAAAGAGGCTCCAAGCTTCCTTTTCGAGTCTGCAGAGCCAGGCTTTCGGGTTTCAATTGTTGTAACAAACGTTCATTCTTTCTTCTTTTGGACATAGGTAAGAGTCTCTTACATCATATAAAATTATTACTATTATTATTAATGATATACTAATGGCTTCAGGGACTCTGCAGTGTCATTGGAGCTCAGCCAGCAATTAAAATTGTGGCAAAAGAAAATAAGGTTACAATAATGGACCATTTCCAAAATGGAAGTATCTTCTAGAAAAAGTGTCACAACACGAGTCATAACAAATGCATAGTTGCAAGGTGAAAATACCTTGAGGATAGCACCAGGATTGACTTTGTTGAGAACATTCTAGAAAATGACACCATTTCTTAATGCGAGGTGAAACTCTTTCTCAGAGGGATCTTTGGGTAGAGTTGCTGATGCACCTTGGTCCATTTGCCTTAAACCATACGGCTGCCTGGTACCTCGTTGAAGCTGAAACACATGAAGGATTGATATTGTAGTCAGATTTTCTAGCCTTTTTTTTTTTTTTGAAATTAACCTTGCCGCAAGAACTTGTATCAAACCCTTTTAACTTTTGTACAATTCCTTATGTTTTGGCAAATTGGAATGTTTTGGATGGAATTGCCAGACATTGTATCTGATCTTCTAAAGAGATATCACTTGAGTGTCTATTTGGATGAACAGCTGAAATTTAAATTTTGGCATTTGAACTCCCAACAAATTGGTTGGAGTATTTGGTAAACATATAGATTGGAGCAGCATTTGATAATTCCGTTTCATGATATAAATTAAAGAATATGATGTTCTTAATTCCCACCAACCCTGACCTTTCATTTATAGTCCTGGCTATCAGAATAGAGACCATACTTACTCTTTTTTGAAACTACTTACTGACCCACATTTTAGAAACCATGCTACATTGCTGATTGAAGAGTTTGTTGAAGATCCAATGACAATACCAAGAAGAATTTCAGAGGGCTGGAAACCCCAGGTTATTACTGAACTTCCAGAAACTTTATGTGGTATGAAACTTTATAGATGAATTGAATGTTCTATAATACTCTTTCTGTTTTTCAAAGCACAATTCAGTCATAAACTTATCAATTCTTTGAATATACAGCTTAATTAAACTACTACTGAAGATTTTATCTAATGATTGGGCGCTTAGCTTGCAATGTCCAATGTCAAATGATATATAATATGCAAAAACCTAGTGTCACTGTACATTGCTACATTATAATTTCCACCAGAATTGGCACAATTAAAACAGGTTTTGCCTTTTTACCAATGAATTATCAAAATTGAGGATTAGACATGGGAAGCTCTTCCTTCCTACACTTTTTAAGCTATCAAACAGAGAACCAACCAGGAAAAGAGGAAAATGCACACCTTTTCATGATAAAATGTTCAACATCTGAGAAAACAGTTACACCTTCATCACCCAA